>NC_083404.1:43527893-43830310 GCF_020745735.1 Hemiscyllium ocellatum
GTTTCTAACATTCTTTCAGCATATTGCATACATTTTGATGACTAACTTGAGCTAAATCCAAAGGAGATTGTATGCTCTTAGTCAAGAATTTCGGCAGCTGTCAGATACGTGAACTTATCACAAATATTTTTGCAAATGAAATTCCCCCTTTAGTTTACACGTTACTAGAATTAAATCTTTGTGAAACACCATGTTTACAATTTACTTTTGAAGCATGATGGAAGTTAATTTCAATCACAATTATAAACAAATGTTCTTCATTCAAAACTTAACTCCGAATGATCAAAATGTGCCATCACACAATTTGTAAAGTTGTGCTCTGCAGCAAAGAGTTTACAAAACGCAGTATTATTAGTAGAGAGAGTGCTGCACTATCAGAAAAAGGCTGAAAGTGTGCAGACAGGAGCTAGTGGAACTAGAAGAATGTGAAAAACTTGTTAATGACTGCATAATATTAGCCAGAAAGTACAGCACAGACGCCAAATGGCCCAACATGTCCATGCTGATTTTTATTTTCCAAAACAGCCTTCTCCTACTCATTTCATCTCACCTCATCGATATCTAGTTCTTTCTCACTCAGTTACTTATGTAACATCTTAAATACATCTGATATTTTCTTCAGCCAGTTCATTTAACACCATTCTCTGGTTAAGGAGGCTCCTCCTAAATTTCTCTGTCATATTAATTAGAGACTCTTACATTTGTCACACTCAGAAGCATTTTTACACATTTGACAGCCCTACATGATTGCTGGAACAAATCAATCATTTGTCCTTTCAGGGAAGCACCTTGTAAAGTCAATACTCGAGTTATTTCTCTGGGGATACTGTTGGTGTCTCACAGGAGGTTAAATCAAATGTTGATCAGGTGAATGTCTAAACTTTCCAGACCAACATCTCGCTGCCTACAGAAACGTGTATGTAAATTTTGTAAAGATCACTCAAAACTCAGACCCACTAAATTTTGAAGATATCAATTTATTAAAAAGATATCAATTAAAAATTTACAAAAGTATTTTACATCAGAGTATAGTGCTACTAATTTACAGATGTTCAAAAGCTTACAATGTGTCCCTGCAGAGACTATATGTAAAGTCAACGCAAATGCATCATTGTTTAACATGCAAAAATACAAGTTATGCTTCAACTATGCTAGAGGTTTAGGTAGAAAATTCCTGAGATTAAAAAACAGGAAGATTAACATCTGGAGCTGCATTCACCAGCTCCAATGTATAAAAATAGCATTGTAGTGATTAGATAGAAACTTGAACAAAGCAGCAAACTGCTATCTCTGAAAATCAGGAACAGGTTTCCTCTTAAAACAGAAATCACTGAAATCAGGTAACAGCACTTAACTTAAATGCATGTTTTAACCTTCAATTCATAAATCGCCACTGTTAAAATCATTCCTTGCCGTGGCCAAAACAAATCCAGCAATTGCAGTGTGAAAAATTTTTTTTATTAAAAAACAGGAAAATTTCACCTGATGAGGGATTCAAGATTTACCAGCGCAATTGTAAGATCTTGCTTTCTCAAACACTGACATCCACTACAGTGTTTCAGGATCACCATTATGTGATCTAATGACCTCCTACCACTTGGATAACGTGCTGATCATTAACTGAACTAAGTGGACTACCCACCCAAATGCAGTGTTGTATCGTAATCAGTGTAATACAGGATACAGAATAGAAAGCTTAGATTGTAAATTAACAAATACAATTTTTAAAACAAGTCAAGTCAACTCTGGTGGAACTGAAACACACAGATCCAAGATTGGCTGTCAATTCCCTCCCATCTGATTTACGCTATTGCACAAAGAAAAGGCTTATAAAGGGGTTAAAGTTGGACATCAATCTCAACCAATAAACCCCTAACCACACGTTTACACCAAATAAGCCATATTCCAATTAAACAAAGCAAAATATTGCTGATGAAAGATAATTGACCTGAAACAGGTCAACTGGGTTTCTCTGTCTGCAGCACTATCTAATCTGTTGATTATTTCCAGACAAAATAAGAGGAGCCATTTATCCTCCTGAGCCTGTTCCACCATTCAATGAGATCATGGCTGATCTGCAACCTAGTTCCACATACTGCCTTTTCCCCCATATGTTTGGCCAACAAAAAGTTCTTCACCTCAGGATTAAGCTTAACAATTAAGCTAGCATCAATAGGCTTTTGTGGAAGAGAGTTCTAAACTTCTATGACCTTGTGTGAACCAGTATTTCCCATTTTTGTTTCTGAAAGTTCTTGAAAGTTTAGACTATAGTCTTCATTCTCGACTCGGCAACTAGAAGAAATAGTTCATTCTTATCTATCCTATGGTTCTCCTCAATATGTTGAAAACTTTAATCAAATCATCCATTAAACTTGGAAAAGGTGAACTCAAAACTCACTTTCAGAATTTGGTTGGTGATGATTATTTTCAATCATAATACCAACTGTTAACTTGCTCAAAGTGTAGCCAACACAGCTCTTGCATTCCAAATTGCAAAGAGCACTCTGTGGATAGAAAAGTAAATAATGTCAATGGTTCCTGTTTGAATGTATTGCTGAACACAGGATATATTTAAAAAAGAATGTAGCTTCAGTTTCTACTATTCAGCATGAACCTGCAAACAAGTCTTCCTCTTGGGTTTCCTGCCATCAGTTTATATATAAACAAGCTGCAATTGCATAAAGCTTGACATAATTGAAGGTCAAATGTATATCTACATTTCATTTAATACAGTGGATTGTGTAAATAGGTTATGGTTATACAGTGGTCATCTATGGTTAGTAATAACAGTATGGTAAACTGTACAATAGTACCATTGTTGTCTTTACCAAAGCCAGTGTAACAAACTGAGAATGTGTAAACTAAATAATCACATTCCGTGAGCACCATTTTTCATAAAAGCTCTGACATTCTTCCAATGCCCATGTTATTTCAATATGCAGACTGGAACAATTTTATGCAGAAACTAACAAAAAGATGTTTCAATTTAGTCTGTAGTCAACACTAACAGGAAGTGGGTTATGATGACAGTTGATGGTGAGCTAAGTCTGTCCATTGCCCCATTACTTTGGCATAGATGGAAGGGCTGCGAACTCTCTTTGGAACGTATTTTTAGAGATATCATATGACCACCAGCTGTCAAACACCCACCCTGACCCAACCAAACCATCATTATGGTATCATCACACAGCAAATCAGAAAACAAGTAGTCTCTTTGAACCCTGATTGACTGGCAGTCAAGAGCTATCCAATCTACCATTTTTACACCTACAATTTTTTAAAAAATGAGTTATCAAAAAGTTTTCAAAGAAAATAGGGGTAAGAACAAACCTTTTTCTGCCAGCAAAATTTGCCCGATGTAGCATGCTGGAGTTTAGCCTTCAGTTCCTGGTGAGTTAATGACAATCCCAGAGAATTGATGGACTATTAGTGGTTGAAAATGGAACTAAAAAGTGATGTAGTCACTTGACTGTGCACAGCATTGCACACAGACTTGTTACCTAGGATTATTATCTTGCACACATCAGGACAGGTGCAAGAATGCCCAATTTCAAAGGGAGTAAGAATTTAAACTGGATGAAAAGAGGGCACTGATATTCTTATGCAGCATATATTGTTGTTCCCTTAGAAATTTTGTAGTTTTGTGCCTGTCCAGATAAGTGTAAGATGAAAATCTTACAGTATGTCTCTCTTTTTCAGCAATAAATTGTACTTAAGGTTCACCCAATCTCATCCTCTATTACTGACACTTCCTGGAGAGAAATATTGCCACCAGATTTCTATACCTGCTCCCCCTCCTTGATCAGGTCAGCTGGCAACCAACTGTGATTCAATACCAACTTCTTGCTGCATATATTAAATAAAGATTGTCAGGAAAATGCATTGGACCTCCCGTCTGAAATCATAATTAAAATCACTCCCTTACTCACTCCTTGTTACTTCTCCATTATTGCACTATGTACAATTCCCTCACTCCAGACTGCCAACGTCTTTAACAGTGTACAGCATGGGAAGGAAATTATCAATCCAGCACCCACTTTACAATCTAACGTAACTCTCAGATATTATAAAAAAATGTACAAAAACAAAATTGAAAGGATAACTGCGATGCTAACCTCAATTTAAAAGTTCTTACAGCAGAACGGGAGCACGATTCAAGTTTTTGTCAAGCAGTTGCCCCCTCCCCCTCACTGCCAGTACCAATAATCAAACAGAATTGCTTTCAGTTGCATTCATATTACCCAGTGATGTCTCCATACTAATTATGGGAAAGCGGAATATAATCAACTTGCAATTTGGATGAAATAGTATCTCAAGCAGTGAGATAAGCATAAGCCAGTTTGAGTGTAAAATGGTTCCACACCTCAAATGGGTAGCACTGACCTGACTGGGCTTTCTGTGCATTACTCCCATTAAACCTATCAATCCCATTTTAGAAGAAAATATATCCAAATGCTTGTTGCATTCTCATGGTACATTATAACTTATTGACAGCATGATCTGACTTTATTCTTCAGGCAAAAAGCATTGTTTCAGTAACTTTCTGCTCAGGATATCCTATAGGATATTTACAAACTACAGATAATTTTATATTTAAAAAAAAAGACAATCCACCTCTGTCAGCTTCACTGTACAAAAGGGGATATAAATATTATTGTACATTATTTACACATTTAAAAGCAAAGTACACAAAGTCAATAGCTCTCAAATCCCAATGAAAATTTGTTTTCACAGTGGGAGTCCTCTGGAATCTCCATGTTCAGAACTTGAAGAGACTGATGAAGTCAAGAGGTGAGACAGCAGTGTAAGAACCTTCTGGGTCATTGGATGTGCAAGGGTGATTTGTATCCTAGAATTGCAATGAGAGAGATAAACACTTTATAATGTTTATAAATTAATGAAATGGAACAATGAAAAAAGATCATGGGATTGACAAATGAACAATCACATCAGTAATACTAGAATATGGTTTAAAAGAAGAAAGACTTTTCCGAACTGTTTTGGTTTGCACTCAAGAGAAATGCAAGAAGGACAAATTTCAAACATTTGGTGATTAGAAGAGATCCGGTGAATTAATTTTAAAAGAGCAGGAGAATTCTCCCTGGCATTCAGGACAATATTCATCCCTCTGAGACCAAAGAAGCTAATCATCTGGTAATTATCACAATGCTGGTAGTGGAAGCTTGTGGCACACAAACTGGCTACCATTTTGCCTAAACTACAGCAGTGACAACACTTCAAAAAAGGTTCTTAATTGATGGTGAATCACATTGAGAAATTCTGAGATCATGGAAATTGACAGAAATGCGAGACTTTTCTTATGAGCTAACAGCCTTATAAAGATGAATACACCCTTCACATGCGCCCCAGATTCTGCATGCAACTGTAGTAAAGTAGGATAATTTATCCAGTAATCAGAATTTATAGTTTTGAAAGTAAATGTGTAATTCTATAAAATGGGAATAAATGGATGCTATTTTGAAGTATAAGGGAATAACATGTTATACAAAAAAAAAACAATTCTTTTTCCTGGACTGGATCACAGGTGTTGACAAAGCCACCAACGTACCTTCCAAAAGAGGATGTGACAATGTCGACAGAACTGTAGTGTGTCCCCATACTGTTCCTTCCTTGGGTAGCATCTGCTGAGCTTAAAATACATCTTCTTCCAATCCAAGTGACCTTTTTCAGATAAAATGAGTCGTTTGCGAATCTACAATTAACAGGACAGAAGCTTGGTCACTGAAGCTTGCTGAAGGGTTGTGTTGAATTTATTTTGAAACCGATTTTTTTTCATGCATTACCTACCTGACGTTCTGTGAAGTGATAGCGGCACAGTCTCTTCCAGAGAAGACGATCTTCACTCAGCACTTGCAGGTTTGGAGACACCTGTCCCAGACTGACAATGTCTCTCCCATCAGCCAACCTTTCCATGATGTTCAACTGCAGACACATTGGTAGGTCTGTGAGGGTCAGTCCTGTATTCAAAGGCTGCAAAACAAGAAACATCAAATGTTACTTGGGCCTCGAGGGTATTATAGAACAGGATTGTATCCTAACACGTCCCATTCTTCTATCACCCTAACTTTGCTCACTGACCTAAACTGGTTCTGTAATCAGGCAACACCTTGATCTTAAACATTCTCATTTTCATTTCCTAATCCTTCCACGGTACCCCACCCTCCAAAGCCCTCCATCTCTATCAAACCCCACAATCTTGGGGATCCTGGCACTCCAATCCCAGCCCCTTGAGCATCTGCTATTTTTATTATTTCATAATTGGTGTTCATGTCATCAGCTGCAATACCCATGTTCTTGAACACTATACAGGGTGCAGAGGAGGTTCACCAGGATGTTTCCTGATATGGAGGGCGCTAGCTATGAAGAGAAGTGGAGTAGATGAGGATTATTTTCATTAGAAAGACAGAGGATGAGGGGGGATCTGATTGAGATCTATAAAATCATGAGAGGTATAGACAGAGTGGATAGCAAGACACCTTTCCCCAGGGTTGGGACTCAATTACTAGGGGTCATGAGTTCAAGGTGAGAGGAGAGAAGTTTAAGGGAAATATTGTGGTAAGTTCTTCACGCAGAGGGTGGTGGGTACCTAGAACGTGTTGCCAGTAGAGGTGGTAGAGGCAGACACGACAGCGTCATTTAAGATGTACCTAGATAGATACATGAATGAGTGGGGAGCGGAGAGATACAGATCCTTAGAAAATAGGTGACAAATTTAGATAGAGGAACTGGATCAGTGTAGGCTTGGAGGGCTGAAAGGCTTGTTCCTGTGCCGTAAGTTTCTTTGTTCATCTCCATCTATTCTCCTCCTTTTCGATGGTTCTTAAAAATGACCTCTTTGGCCAAGCTTTTATTAACCTGTTGTAATATCTCCTTATGTGGCTTGTTGTCAAATTTCAGTGATGGCAGTCAAAAACAGGTCATTGATATTAATGAAATGATGCCAAACAAGATGAATTTCAAAAGATCCAACCCACTGTTCAACATGACAACAAGAAAATAGCATAAAAATGACAAAAATGATTCAAACACTAGCGTTAAAATAGAATGCTTTGATAGAATACAGCCTTCAGCAGAGCGTCTTCAGTTGAGGGGTTGGAGCAGTCAATCACCCGCTTTAGGGAGGATCTGATAATGTCAGAGTCCCTGCCATGCTACAAAGTCATTTACCATTCTGACTTGGAAATCTATCACTGTTCTTCCAGTTTTTCTGCATTAAAATCCTGGAAAACCCTCCTTAACAACACAGTGGATGTATCTACACTGAATAAACTGTCATGGTTCAAGGTGGTAGCTCATCACTTTCTCAAGGACAGCTAGGGATGGGCAATAAATGCTACCCCAGCCCAGGACAGCTACGTTCCCATAATAAATTAAAAAGATTTATGCTTATTATTTAAAAGCACTACTTTAGTACAAATTACAATGTCTAATAAGAGTCCAAATAGAGTGGGCATGTTTTCCTTTATGTGCCTCAGAGTTGCTGTTTATGGCTACCACTTACCCTGATGATACGAATATTGTTCAGTTGCTGCTGCCAGTGCATAATGACCTCCATTCTGTAGACCCAGGTGTTTATGTTTCCCACCAACACACACTTGCCCACACCATTCACCAGCGCGCAGAGAGTTGTGTACAGACTATTCAGCAGCTCTTTAATTAGTCGAATATCCTGCTGGTCTTCAAGCACTAAAAAAAGACCAAAATATTCTTAATATTAAAAATAGATGCTCTAAGAATGAATAGTTAGGAGTGGGGATAAGAGGGGAAATTTGTAGAGATGAGGAGATGACAGAAAAAAAAAGTTAAAGGTGTTAAATAAATAATGAAACACCTGTTGTCACTGAATTACAACTAACTTGTACTTATATTGCACTTAAGTGCAATAAAGTGTCTTACACTGATGCATTATAAAGCAAAATTTGACACCAAGTCACACAATGTTATGTTCGGAGACCAAAAGCTTGGTCAAAGAGATAGATTTTAAGAAAATATTAAAAGGAAGTGACAGCATGGAGAGATTTAGGGAGAATCCAGGCGTACAGAATCCAGTCAGCTGAAGGGACAACTACCAATAGGAGAGTGATTTAAATCAGGGATATTCAAGAGCTCAAAATGAGGAAGACAAGAAATCTCAGGATAGTGGGACTACAAGGGGTGGCAATTATAAAAAAGGGGATGAGAGATCATGGAGATAGCTCAAAACAAAAAAGTGAGAATTTTTAAATTGCGGTGCTTGAAATTGGCTGATCAGGTTGTCATTTTGCTAGAAATTGGGCAACTTTCCAAAATAAATGCACCCGGACAAGATATTCAAGTATGTTAATTCTGTCATCATGGCAGGGGTAAACAATGAATCACTTCCAATCAATTGATCCCATGTTCTAGGCTCTTCATCGGAATCACTAATAGAATTCATAATTATCACCTCAGTCCTAAAGACTCAATGATAGGCACACATACGCTGCAACTACTGGAAATAAAAATTCTTATAGCACAAAAATAAAAGGTTTTGTTTTCAAAACCATCTATTCTCCCTCAAAGTAAGCTTTCGCATTTTGATTCTCAAAGTACTTATTAATTCATGCAGTGCAGTTGGCTTCATAATCAAATGCAGACTGAAGTTGTAGTCTGCTTTGTATCCATATCACTTGCCAAGTGGATTAGCACAGAAGAATTTGAGAGAACTGCTCACTAATTTTCTAATGCCATCTTAATAGATTCTTAACTGTACAAGAGTACAAACAAAGAATTTTCCTCTTGCTTTCATCATTAGATCTATGAAGTTCTAGTTATATATGAAAGTGGAACAAAGAAACAACTCAAAGGTGATTTTGTAATAAGGAGACCAGCACTGTTCACAATTACTGCTCACCTTTCTGTACAACTTTCTCCAGAATGTTCATGTAGTTTTTCTGGGCAATCCCACTGAGGGACGTGAGCTGGGATTTTGCAATGAGCTCCAGCAACTGCAAATAGAAAATAACATTGGCATCATTTTAACACAACAGAGCAATTCCATAAGTCATTCAGCTGTTCCAAATGTGATAACTTAGGCCATTGCAACTGTATAATTAGAGTTCATCTGCTCTATATCAAGGGGTGTGTATGTGTTGTGTGTGTGTGTTACCGAGGGCTGGATTTTCATGCACTCTTGCTGCTGAGGGGGGGGAAAATATAAAATAGTCAGGTGTATAGCTCACCATATTCCACCTCACACTGAAGTTGACCCCATTAACAGGTGGGAGAAGGCGAATAACATAAATCGATAAATAAAAGGTCTGTGAGGTTACACTGCAAGCATATTGACTAGGTAATACATTGCCCATGCCATTACATGACTGGAATGAGCAAGTGGGCAGGCTGTTTGTAAACAGCTCAGATGAACAAAGGCAGGAATTAAATTGGGGAGTGGGTAGGAAAAACAAAGAGTGAGAACATGAGAGACAGAGATGGGGGTCACCATGTGCTTTTCAGTGGCAACCACCCCACAATGTAATCAACTCACACACATGCACACCCAACTGCCTTCCAGACCCTCACACCCAATTATCACTCCTCCCCTAATCTGATAAACTAGCATTCCTCTTTGTCCTTTAGCCACATAATGGATTTTTTGGGGGAACAGCCATTAACTTTGTATTTCTGACTGCAGTCCAGTGTCCATTATTGAGCTGATGACCTGCTGGAACTGATAGAGCTGCTGAAAGGGACCGATCCCACATGGGAGAGAGGGGTTCTGCTCTCTCTATAACAAAACATTGCAGAAACTCAGCAAGTCTGGCAGCATTTATGGGAAGAAAGCAGAGTTAACGTTTGAGTCCAGAATGAGCCTCAGAGGTCCTGCTCTCTACCATTTTGGTCTACCTGCAATGTATTTTATCAGTGGGGTTGGCTTCTTGCAGGCATGCTGACTTTGCTTCCAGGAGGTCGTGTACAGTCCATCCCTACCCCTATAAACTACAGGCAAAGGTACATCAGGTTATGGCAGGAGGAGTTATTGAGTAAAGTTTAATATTAGGAATTCTGGATGAACATGGACTCTAACTTGCAGCAACATTTCACTAAAATTAAATGTATTGTTTCTCAATTAGTACTGGGCCATTGGAAAATTGAGCAAAGTTCAAATCACTTGGAGTAATCAAATATTTCAGTTTTCAAAATTTTGCTGACAATGGTTAAAATATAGAAATAAGGAACAGGAATTCCCCATTAACAGACATGGTCAGGGTGAACCACTCTTCCCCTTCCTTTGCAGGAGTGCACATTATCTCCAATGGTCAACACTCCGTTCCTGAACAGTTCGCAGCAATAAAAATTGTCTCAAATCAATTACCTGGTCCTCAGTGCACAAAGAAAAAATTCAGCACAATTTTGCTCATTCATTTACACTGTTCCTCATGGCCTGTACGTGGGTGACATCACTAATGGCAAATGTTGTGGGTTAGTCTGTCTTTTGTATCTTAAAGGTGTTTGTAGAGTAAGAACACTAAAGAAGTAGTGTAGAGAAATCAAAATGAATTTGCCTAGTGCTTTGATAGGGAAAGATAGTTAACCCTCAGGACCATTCCTATCTGGAACAGAAAGGATTTACATCTTGTTCATTTACCTTCAACTGCACTTCAAGACAATGGTGAATCAGCCAGTAGTTTTAGCTGTACTGTCAAAAGGTGACATCTTTCAGATGAGACATTAAACCAAGACACTGCCCTCTCAAGTGAAAGCAAAAGATACTATGGTATTTATTGCAAAGAAGAGCAGAGCAGAATTATCCCTGGTATCCTGATCCTTCAATCGTTACCACAGAAAGAAAATCCAGTCATTATCAGATTGTTGTTTCTGGCCGTTCAATATGTGCAGTCATGTTTGACACTTCAACAATGACTACATTTCTAAAAATACCTTCGTGATTGTGACCTGCTTTTTTTTTGGGTGGGGGGGGGGGCAGGGGGTTATACATAAATCCAAGCATTTTCTTTAGAGTCAAATTTATAGCCCCTTCACTCAAAGGACACACACTTTTGCTCTTTCTAAACAGGAGTGAACTGTTAGTTCACTGTCTGAGCCCGAGTGTCATCTGTTAATGAACAAAGTTGAGATGACACAAGATACTGGTTGGAGAGAATGGAGGGGCAGCAGAGAACATGGCAGGAATTCCAAACAGTTCCACTTCCGTCAGCACCTTTCTAGTCCCGGCAACAACACACTGGGATACTGTATCAGCTGCTGGCTTTGTCACTCAGTATGATGATTTCACTTATGATTGATAGCTGGGGCTGCTATTGCAAAGTGTCCTTTATGACTCAAGCTAATGGATCCCTACTTGAACTGAATGGTGACCAGCACAAACAGATCATTTTCAGTGGGGGGGGGGGGAAGAGACAGGAGGAGGTGAGTCTGTGCATCATCAAAAATTGCAAAAGTCCAACTGATACACATCTAAAAGGAAACTCTCCTTGGAGATGAGCAACCTTTCCTTTCCAGAAAGCAAACTCGCTTCATAAAGTGACTCAGCAATTCAGGGGATTACAAGTTGTAAGTCAAGACCTATATAGGATTTCCTGGTATGAACAACACAAAAACAGCCCACTGGCACAACTGATTTATGCTGGACTTTATGCTCCCATTTCTCTTCATCTCATCCTTTCATCATATCTTTAAACTCCTTTCTCTGACACATACAGCTTTCCCCTGAAAATGTATCTCCACTTTCATCTCAACTATTCCATGTGGTTATAATTTCCACAATCTCACTATTCTCTAGGCAAAGTCATTCACTGGAATTCCTTTAGTAGACTTATTAGTGACAATTTTAGATCTGTGACCGTCTAATTCTGGTCTCCCTTACAGGTGGAAACATCATGTCCACATCTATCCTCATCAAACCCCTTTCATAAGTTTAAAAGATCTCTATACGTCACCCTGGAGTCGACTCTCCGCACCCCCGATTTAAAAACAAAAGAGCCCACACCAGTCTACCCTTCTTTGTTTGTATGTCAGTTTCAGTTAGTAACAAATCAAAAATGCATTGAAGAAATCTGAATAGTTACTATAAAGGATTCAGGAAGGGCAGCCATTTATGTGCACATTGTGTGGTGCTGGACAAAGGCAGTTTCCAATGTTGCCTTGTTTGATGCTTGACAAGCCGTTTCGATTACAATTTCCATCAGATGGAATTACTTCTCCTCCAGTCTGGACAATGAAGGATTCACTGTAATCCCCAATAGACCTTTAGCTGGTGTAAAATTGCAATTAATGATTAATGAGGTGGAAATAAAGGCAAAAATAAATTTAAAACACTTACATTTATATACCACCTTTCATGACAATTAGATGTCCCTTAGGGCTTCACAGTCAATGGAGTATTTTTGATGGATAGTGGCTATTGCAACATGGGATATGTAGCCACCAACTGTTCACAGCAAGCTCCCACAAACAGTGGGACAGAAATCAGTTTGAGAAATATTAATTGGGGGATAAATATTCTCCAGGACACCAGGGGCAAGGGAGATTTGAAATAGTGCCACAGGATGTTTTACACCCACCTGAGCAGGGTAGATGGGTTTAACCTCACACCTGAAAGATCAGATCTCCAATAGTGCAGCTCTCCCTCAGCACTGTACTGGAGTGTCAGTATTCTTTTTTGTGCAACTTGAATCCACAATTTCTTTGACTCAAAAGGTGGGAGATCTCCCAACAGAAACACGGCTGCTACAACCCATAACAGTAAAATTTTCAACTAAACACTCAACAGAAGTGTGAAGACCACCTACCCTCACAACATAGTGAAATCTTCTGGTATCTAATATTGCACTGGAAAAATCTAAACGGTTGAAAGCTTCACCCAAAGTGCAATATCCATGACGCTGGAAGAGAAACAAGAGTATCAGTATTGTTGATGGAGATCTGATTAATGCATGGTCAGTGAACTTGTGGCTGTTTATTGATATAACCCATTATTACTTACCTCCTTTGTACTTCCTTTGTGAACAGAAATCCAAGTCTCTTGGTGGAAATCTGAAGGTAAACAAATGTAGTAAACATTATTTGTTGACTGCAAGAATTGCCTGACTAAATACACAGACAACTCAAATGATTTCAAAGTAACAAATATCTGAACATTTGATCCCAGATCTACTAAAGGCTACAGTGAGACATTAAACATCTACCTACCACCATCATTTATAAGCCCTGGCTGACGTGGTTGCATTTTGATTAGGACTTATGGTGAAGCTCTGGAAAAAGTCACGTGATGATTTAAACCTCTCCAGGTACAAGTTTCGATGGGGCATGCTGTGTAATCGCATCCTCAACTTCTTTTGAATTGTGTCAGTTCATCAAGCCTACCACTGAACCAGTCCATCTTCAAATGCAATATGATCTGGACAATGTCCAGACTTGTGCTAACAAGGGGCAAGTAACATTTTCACCACACAAATGCCAGGTAACTCTAATAAGAGACATTCTAACCACTGCTCCTTGACATGCAATGGTATTTCCATCACTGGATCCCCAGCTATCAACATCCTCAGGATTACCATTGACCAGAAACTCAACTGACTCGCAGCAGAAACCGTAGCCTCAAGGGAAAGTCAGAGGCTAGAAATACTGCATCAAGTAACTCACCTCCTGACCAGCCAATGCCTATCCACCATCTACAAGGCACAAGTCAGGAAAGTGATGGAATTCTCTCACTTGCTATGATGGGTGCAATTTCAATATTCATGAAGCTTGACACCATCCAGGACAAAGCAGCCCACTTGATTGGCACCACATCCACAAACAACACCCTCCACCAATGCTCATCAGTGTGTACTATTCACAAGATGCACTGCAGAAATTCACCAAAGATCCTCAGACTGCACCTTCCAAATCCACAACCACTTCTATGTATAAGGAAAAGAGCAACAGATACATGGGAACACCACCACCTATAAGTTCCCCTTCAAGCCACTCGCTAACTGGACTTGGAAATAGATCACGGTTCCTTTCCTGTTCCTAGGTCAAAATCCTGGATTTCCCTCCCTAACATCAATGTGGGTCAACTTACAACATGGATTGCTGTGGTTCAAGAAGGTAGTTCACCACCACCTTCTGAAGACAACTATGAGCAGGCAAATAAATGCTGGCAGCCAGCAACTCCCACACCCCATTAGTGAATAAAAAGAAAAATTCCTCCCATATACAGTTCCCCAATCACTAAACCGGTGCACCTGAGATGAGGAGATTGTCCTATGATGAGAGGCTGAGTGAAGTGAGTCTATATTAGAAGAATGGGAGCTGATCTTATTGACTCATGTCAGATTCTGAAGGGACTTGATAGAGTGGATGGTGAGAGATCTTTCCGGCTAGTCAGAGAATCTAAATCAAGGGGACACAATTTCAGGATAAGGGCTGATCATTAGAACTGAGAAGTGAAATTACTTCACTCAAAGGGTTGAAAATCTGTATAACTCTCTTCCAGGGAGCCTCCATCACTGAATGCATTCAAGACTATGATAGACAGGTTTTTGTCTCTAAGGGAATCAAGTGAGATGGGGAGTAGGCAGGAAATGGGAGAGAAGCCCAAGATCAGTCATAAAATCATAGGATCCCTACAATTTGGAAACAGGCCATTTGGCCCAACAACTTCACACCGATCCTCTGAACAGTATCGCACCCAGGCCCATTCCCCTACCCCATTACTTCACTTTTCCCCTGACTAATGCACCTAACCCACACATCCCTGAACACTCTGGTCAATTTAGCATGGCCAATTCTCCTGAATTGCATATCTTGGACGGTGGGAGGAAACCGGAGCACCCAGAGAAAACCCTGTAGATACAGAGACAATGTGCAAACTCCACACAGTCAGTTGCCAGAGGCTGGAATTGAACCCATATCCCTAGCACTGTGGGGCAGCAGTGCTTACCATTAAGCCACCAGGCTGATCATGACCATATTGATCGGCAGAGCAGGCCCTAGGGATTATATCATCTCCTCCTGTTCCTATTTCTTGTTCACAACATGGCCCCATTCCCATGCTCATGCACTACATCCAAACAATTCACTTTCTTGAAGTAGGTCAATGACCAGAAGTAAGCCCTCAAAGGATGACAAAGAGTAACTAATCACAGAGCACCAAAGTATCCATTCCATCCATTCTGTTTGTGCCAACTCTTTGATGAAGCTATCCAATCAGTCTCATGTCCTTCCCTGTTCTTTCCAAAAGTTCTTTATAACTCCAAAGTATTAAACATTGTGGAGATGTGCAAAGTGATGTAATTTAGTAGGAAGAATGATGAGAGGCAACATGGAATCTTTATTCTATGGGTTGAGTCTATGGGGTTTCCTCCGGGTGCTCTATTTTCCTCCCACAATCCAAAGATGTGCAGGTCAGGTGAATTGGCCATGCTAAATTGCTCAGAGTATTCAGGGATGTGTGGGTTAGGTGCATTAGTCAGGGGAAGTGTGAAGTAATAGGATAGGGGAATGGGCCTGGGCAATACTGTTCAGAGGGTCAGTTCATTTCTAAAGATGGGGTGGAATAAAGATATCTAGGTACATGTGCATAAATTGAAGGTGTCCAGTCTCCTTCAAAGTGGTTCATAAAAGTTGAAGTAATCCTGGACTTCTTAAAAAGAGGCAAAGGGTACAAAAGCAAAGATACAATGAATCTTGACAGATCATTTGGTTTGACTTCAAATGGAGTTGAATTGGGAGTACTGCACTTTCAGGAAGGATTCAAAAGGCTCTTGAGAGGGTGCACTTAAGATTTAAGACAACAGTTCAAGGGCTGAGGAATTTCAGTTTGGAGAATAGGTTAGAGAAGCAGGGATTATTCTCCTCGGAGAAAATTAGGTTCAGAGAAGATTTGCTAGGAGGTGTCCAAAATCATGAGCACTTTGGGCAGAGTAGATAGGGAGGACCTGATGGATTCAATCATGACTTTCAAAAGTGAATTAGATAAGTATTGTTGTGAACAGAATGCAGGATTACATGGAAAAGGCTCAGGAGTGGGACAAGCAAGTTGCTCTTGCTGAGAATTAACATGGCTTATATGGGCCGAATGATCACCATGTCTGATGGAACCAAACCACAATTGCCGCTCACCAACAGAACTCTGAACAACCATAACCCTCAAATAGTTCACAAGCCATGATCTTATTAAATGATGGAGCAGCTGAAAGGGATAAATAACCTAGTCCTGCTCTTATTTCATCTTATATTTATTTAAGAATGATCCATATCCTTAGCCGAGTCAACTTCAATCCCCAGTTCATATTTCTCAGTAATTTCTAGTATTATTCAATAGACTAGATGGGATTGAGGTGCATAAGGAGGAGCTGTTAGCAATTCTGGAAATTGTAAAACTAGATAAGTCCCCTGGGCCAGATGGAATTTATCTTAAGATTCACTGGGAAGCCAGGGAGGAGATTGCCGAGCCTTTGGCTTTGATCTTTGTGTCATCGTTGTCTACAGGAATAGTGCCAGAAGAATAGAGGATAGTAAATGTTGTTCTCTCATTCAAGATGGGGAGTAGAGACAACCCTGGAAATTATAGAGCTGTGAACCTTACTCTGATTGTGGGTAAAGTGTTGGAAAGGGTTATAAGAGATAAGATTTATAATCATCTAGAGAGGAATAAGTTGATTAGGGATAGTCAACATGGTTTTGTGAAGGGTAGGTCGTGCCTCACGAACCTTATTGAGTTCTTGAGAAGGTAACCAAACAGGTGGATGAGGGTAAAGCGGTTGATGTGGTGTATATGGATTTCAGTAACTTGTTTGATAAGGTTCCCCACAGTAGGCTATTGCTCAAAATACGGAGGTACAGAACTGAGGGTGATTTAGTGGTCTGGATCAGAAATTGGCTAGCTGATTAGGAGGGTGGTGATTGGTGGGAAATACTCATCCTGGAGTTCAGTTACTGGTGGGGTACCACAAGGATCTGTTTTGGGTCTTTTGTTTTGTCACTTTTATAAATGACCTGGATGAGAGCATAGAAGGATGGGTTAGTAAATGTGCGGATGACACCAAGGGTGGTAGAGTTGTGAATAGTGACAAAGAATGTTGTAGGTTACACAGAGACATAGATAAGCTGCAGAGCTGAGCTGAGAGGTGGCAAATGGAGTTTAATGCAGAAAAGTGTGAGTTGAGTCACTTTGAAAGGAGTAACAGGAATGCAGAGTACTGAGCTAATGGGAAGATTCTTAGTAGCGTAGATGAGCAGAGAGATCTTAGTGTCCAGATCCTTGAAGGTTGTCACCCAGGTTGATAGGGTTGTAAAGAAGGCATTTGGTGTGTTAGCTTTTATTGGTAGAGGGATGGAGTTTTGGAACTATGAGATCATGCTGCAGCTGTACAAAACTCTGGTGCGGCCATGTTTGGACTATTGCGTACAGTTCTGATCACCGCATTATAGGAAGGATGTGGAAGCTTGGAAAGGGTTCAGAGGAGATTTACTAGGACGTTGCCTGGTGTGGAGGGAAGGTCTTACAAGGAAAGGCTGAGAGACTGGAGGCTGTTTTCATTAGAGAGAAGAAGGTTGAGAGATGACTTAATTGAGACATAAGAAAATCACAGAATTAGATAGGTTGGATAGTGAGAGCCTTTTTCCTTGGATGGCGATAGCTCACACAAGGGAACATAGTTTTAATTTGAGGGGTGATAGATACGGGTCAGATGTCAGAGGTAGTTTCTTTACTCAGAGTAGTAGGGGCGTGGAGTGCACTGCCTGCAACAATAATAGGCTCACCAACTTTAAGGACATTTACATGGTCATCGGATAGACATCTGAACGAGAATGGAATAGTGTAGGTTAGATGGGCTTCAGATTGGTTCCACAGGTCAGCGCAACATTGAGAGCTGAAGGGTCTGTACTGCGCTGTAATGTTCTCATACTGCAGTAGCTGGGAGTTTATATCACGTCTGCTATCTGCAGACAAGACTACATTTTGCTATTACTTGGGATTTATAGGCTACAATATAAAATAACTTAACCTTATTAAAAGTCATCATCATCTCATTTGTTTTATGGTAGCCCAAAAAAAAATCTGAATCAAATATTTTAGCATATAAGGCCATGAGTGCTGATAGGTGAATCAGCTTGAGTTTTCATGGGTCATATTAACCCAGGCCACAAGAGGAAAAAGAAACAAACCAGCTTTAAGAAAAAAGAAGTGGTGCTTAAATAAAGGAACAGCGAATGATACAGCTCAGAAAGAGACCTCTCAGGCCATCATGCCTGTGCTTGTTCTGTGAAACTGAAAGCAGCTTAACCAAAAACCATCTTAAATTATGTATCATTAGTACAGTCAAACATTTATATGGATGACATGAGAACTGAAGTTTTGATTTTGTACAAGCCAAATGGTCTGTGCGCTACGAATTCTATATGCGGCCTCAATAGTAAAATCACCACAACAGGAACATCATCAGAGTTCTAGATTGTCCCTTGGATCAGAATGTGGGCAGTTCCCATTTGTACGGCTAAACAGAGTTCTCAACACTTGCAGTTCAATTGGTAAGGTGGGAGCAACCCAGAGGAAGCAGGGCTGTGACCCAACAGCCTGGTGAAGGCCTGATAACTCTTCAACTTCTGACAGTGATCTGTTTATCGTCTCCCTCACCTCACGCCAAACATGACAGAAGCAATGTTATCTCAGGGTGGCACAGAGAAAACAGCCATGATATATTCGCATCAGTCTAATCTCTTGGGACATTTGAAACATTTCTAGTTAAGGTCAAGAGAATCAGTACTGCTCATCTGAGACAGTCAGAGATCTCAACCATACATATTTCACATGACAATTCTCAGTGAAAACAGCAAAGAAATAATTTTCATTTACGTAGCACCTTTCAGGATATTACTTTATTTCCTGTACAGTACTTGTATGTTTTGAAATGCTGAACTCATGTAACATAGGAAAATACTGCAGCAGGTTTTCCACAGCAAGCTCTCACAAACAACGGGATAATAACCAGATAATAACATGCTTTCATGCATTGGTGCAGGAATAAATGTTGACCAGAACATCAGGGGGGGAACTCTGCTGCTTTTCTTCAAAACAGTCAGTCAGTCAGTTTGATATCTATCTCAAAAGGCAGCGTCTCTAACTATGTGGCACTTCCTGAGGACTGCACTAAGGTGTCAGCCTTGAAATTGTGTTTATGTATCTGCAGAAGACACTTACTTTTTAAAATGTGTTTACCAGTTCTAGATTCTCCTAGGGGGAATATCCTTTTAAAATCTACCCTGCCAAGTCTCCTCTGGATTTTATATGTTTCAACGTCAAACAGAGAGAACAAGATTAGTTTGACTCACTCATTCATGCTGTTTCCTTGGATGGTGTTATGGAAGCATTTGCAGGCTAATCAACAAACTGACTGGCTGCATTGTGAACACTCCTCCTTTAGGCATCAAGTCCTTGAGAGGGTCATGAACTCAGTGCCTTATGGTTCAGAGGTGGGAGTGCTACCAGCTAAGCTACAACATGCCACTGTTTGCATTGACTGACATGCCTTGATGGATAATGTTGGACAGTTAATTGGCAGCCACTTTTCCTACATTACAACATTGACTGCATTTCTCTGCCTACAGAACATTTGGATATATCCTGAAATGTTGTGTAAATGAAAGTTTCTTCTCAAACTGAAAAAAAAGTAACAAAATTCTATTAGGTGCTCAACACTTTACTCATGTAGAATAAGCATTTGCAGCCAACTCCTTCCTGACTGATTGCTATTATGGGATAATTCATGGCTGGAACATTTCCCAAAACTAAAATTGCGCAACAGTTTCAAATATTCAGTTTAGAGGATAAAAGTTATGGCTTAAAGAGACTAATCCTAAACATTCTGAAGTCTACTCAAAAGGTGATGAAAACTCACATTGGATTTTTGTGTTGTTGTTCAGCAGGTCTTTCTTTCTCTTTTTTGTCATCATATCGCAACCAACACTCTTCAAAAGGTTCTCCTTGTTAAAATCCTCTTCATCACAGAAACTATGTAAAGACAAATGTGAAACATGAATTGTGCTGTAAGACATGAACAGTTCAATGCAAAAAGTGGCCAATTAAATCAATAGGAAATATGCTTTGTGTCTAGACACTATGAGAAAGGGGAAATCCACCAATATTCTCTCAAGTCTCACTATTACAGGCTTCCGGTTGTAAAAGTATTGCAGAGGGCAAAAAGGTTTGTTTGACTGACATTATAAAGTGAGCCAATTGGAATGTCCATTTGCTTTCCAATGGACCTAGAAATGTTGCTACCCTAATGGACAATTTGGGTGACCAATGGTAGGAGTTTGGGGTTGGGTCACATGATGAAACCTCCAAGACATAGTGCAGAGTGATACTGTTTGCACCCAATACTGTGCTGGTACTTACATCTTACACAAACCTCCTTGGGCTCAGATAGCAACTCCAGACTTTGCTCCAACTGATGTTAACTACTTTAAAACTAGTTTAACTACTAATCCATGCCATTCAATAGTTGTAAAATGTCATCTCCAAGAGCCCACTGTGGGAGCTAATGTTTTTCCCTCTAACCAGCCACGTTTCAGAATCAGACTTATTTCTGTTATTGTCTCAAAGGCTAACAAATTTACAAGGCTCTTGTGTACTGATAAATAAACTTGTTTTGACAAGTGATGAAAAAGTGCAGCAGGTCAAGCAGCATTCAAGGAGAAGGAGAATCGACGTTTCGGGCATGAGCCCTTCTTCAGGGCTCATGCCCGAAACGTCAATTCTCCTTCTCCTTGGATGCTGCCTGACCTGCTGCGCTTTTCCAGCAACACATTTTCAGCTCTGATCTCCAGCATCTGCAGTCCTCACTTTCTCCTTGTTTTGACAAGTCTCAATTTCTACAAGTTAAATCTATTCTTACTTTAGAATCTGACACAAAGATATACTGGAAGCCTGCAATGGTGCAGTTTACAGATTGCAAACATCGTAATAACAAAGCAAGGGCTCTACAATTACGTATAATATGGGGGGGAAGGTGGGGAATGATAGGAAGGCCTGTTGCTGGGGTGAGGTGAATCAGGGTAGGAGGAGACTTGAGTGAAGCATAAATAGTGGCATGGATCAATTCAGCTGAACTATGTAAATTCTAATTATTTCTGTGTAAAAGCAGAACCAGTTTCTAACTTCAAAACAGTTTTTTCTTTACACTGACCAGAAAAGAAATGGCTTGTATAGCTGAAATAATATTTAGGCCTTCTTTTGAATGGTTATTATTCAAGATAGAAGTGCAAGATTCTAAACAAACATGATCATTTTTAGGCCACAGATTACCATTCGGCAAGGGAAGTTGGTGGTGAACAGCCAACCACAAGTTATTTATAGCATTGATCTGTGACTTGACTTAGCCAGTCCCATGTCTGTAGAAAGAGCTCAATGGGATTTGAAAAAAAAACATCACCCTGAAGAAGAGAATGCAATAAAACTGCACACACAGGTTCTCCTGGCTCCAGCAAACTCATCCAACAAACTGGAAGCTGCTGCAAAAAAACATTTGGAAGATGTTACCCAGTGGTCTGTAAATTGGCTCCCTGGCAGACAGCCAGTGTCAATGAAGGCAGAGTCTGGCAAGCCTTAGCAGGTTGGGGGTGTGGGGTGTGGAAGGGATAATGAAACAAACTAAGAGGAAGGGACCACTTTTAAAAAGGTATTTTGATGACTTATTAGTTCACAATCTGAGAAGTGTTGCTTAGTACAGAAACTGCTGTATTCCCTCAACACAGGAAAAGCAGGAAGCCATTCAGCCCTTTCCATCATCTAATCAGATCATGGCTGATCTATATCTTAGCTCCATGTACCAATCTGCATTTGTTAAACTTTGATACTTTCCCCAAAAGATCTATCAATTAATCTGTTTTGGCATTTTGTCAATTGACTTCAAGCCTTAGTAACATTGCAAAGAAGAGAGAGTTCCAATTTTCCACTCCCTTTTGTTTAAAGTGGTACTTCCTGACGTCATCCTGAACAATCCAGCTCTAATCCTAAAGTTATGTCCTTTATATGTCTGTTATAAACTATGCACTCTCCCCACCATGTTCCCAAGAAAATCTGAATTTGTCATAATTTTCCCAGTCTGCAATGCCTCAAAATAAACAAACATTCTTGCTGTGCAGATTTGATATTTTTGCCAAAACAAATCGGGGGAAAAATTAATCATCTTGAGTAAATGTTTCATGTTTTGGCACAATGCATTGTCCTGAATGAGAGGTTTCCACCCAATTCCTGTAAACCTTGATATCACTGATCCAGGAAAGAGAATGAACTTCAACACATTCTGCAAACAAAGTTTTAAACAATTCTAAATTGATAAAAAGCTAAATATTTCAAAAATAACATTTTAGAAACTCTTAAATCAACCGTAAAGAACATCATCTGCCTTTATAATGTATCATTCTTTGGACTAGGGCATTGTCATCAAGATCTGGAAGGTGGTGGTGTCAAACTGCCTTCTTGAACGACTGTAATCGATATGGTCGAAGGATAGCAAAGTGCTGTAAGGGAAGTAATTCCAAGATTTTGAAGCTCCGTAACATAGTTCCAAGTCAATTTGGTGGGTGACTTGGAGAGATCTTAGATGTGATGGTGATCCCATTGCATCTTTTCCTTGTCTTTCCAGGCCATAAAAGTTGCAGGATAAGAAGCCTTGGTAAGATACTGCGGTGATCTTGTACACGTCACATATTGGCAACAATGTGTACAACAGGGGAGGGGATGAATCTTTAACGTGATGGATGATGTGTCTGAACGAAACTAAAATTTTCTTTATGCAGTTACTTGTCCTTGTTGCTCACTGACTAAGTGCAATAACAGTTGTGCTTCTAAAACCCTCCAATATTTCTGCACTCTTTTCAATGTTAGCCACTTGTGCACGAGTTTTGTTGCCCAACTACTGACAATGGTACCTTCACCTTCCTCAGGGCGAAGCTGTAGAATTTCCTCCCGCTCTGCCTCTTTCTTCCCTCAAGACACTCTTTAAAGCCTACTTGTTTAACCAAGCTTTAAATCCTCTGTTTTAATATCTCCTTTATATGGGCTCAGTGCATATATTTTGTTTGATAACACTCCCGTGAAGCAAATTGGGACATTTTTACCAAGATAAATGTAAGCTGTTGTTGCTTCACTGATGATTTTTTCAACCAAGAAGGGCCCAGATCTCTGGTCTGACCATTAAATGTCATAAGTCCTCATCACCGCTTTGTGATCACAGTCAGAAGGAAAACATGTCTGGACATGGATCACAGTCAGGCTTGCCTGAAAAATACCACCCGCATCGAGAAGAGTCTGCTGATGCTGACCATCTGATCTCACACTGGCAGAGTGCCAGACATCAGCAGTCTCTGACTACCACTCTTTCCCGTTCATCAAGAACCTGGTTACATCCAACTTTCTCTTGCAAACCTGGAATGGCAAACAAAAAAGTTGTTTTCAACAATAACTATCACTCAATTGTCCTAGCAGCTCATCCACAAAGACGGCAGGAATTGTCAGGTCACAAGGCAAACTCAGGGGTAACAACAGGTTCCACAATAAAAAGGCAACAGGTGTTTACGTGTATCTTACACAACAGCCCAGCAATCAGAAGGGACGTTTTCCTTCCTTGCACTGTGTCCCGGCAAACCCAAACGTGTGTGAATTTGCATTACAGTGTTTTTTTTTAAAGTTCCAAAAATATACCAAAGTGTTGAGTTTTCGCAAGAATATTTTGCACTAAGTTTTTCAATCACTTTAATATAGAACTCTTTTCAAATTTTGATATTTACTAGGCAGTGCAGATGAGTAATGCTGTCAGCGGGATCTGTTTGTTTTCATCAGCTGTTCCAACTGTAACATTTTTAGCAAGGAAGGCGTATGTAAAGAAAATGATGTTCTCAGTGTCCTCTCACGCCAAGCCACAATCTCGAAGATAAAATAAAAATCTGGTCGTCGAACGTCATGTCTCCAGAGCGAAAAAAATACCCTAATCTGCTGCAACATTCTTCCAATGTCTCCTTTAAGAGGACACAATGTACAATCACAATTTAGCCTAAGAATAGACACTTTGTTGACCCCCAAGATTATAAGACCCAGGTTTCAAACAAAAAATGACATACTTTTATTATTTTTCATCACTAGACTAAGACGCTGTATGTGTTTACTTGCAGATAGATGCAATTACTGTAGCGTTGCATACCATGTTTTGCTCCCTAACCATAAAACCAACTTGTTTCGCTTGACTTCCTTGCGGTGTTGCCTATAATGTCATGTTCGAAACTATTTCCTCTGTTAACTTTAACACATTAGTTCCCTTTTTGGACCAATCTATTTCTTCTCCAATTACAATGGTATTTAAGCCTGAATTCAGTAAGAAAAGCACCTTTTTGAATACAGACTTGCAAGAAACTTTTCTTGAAAAAAATGCACATAAATTCTTGCTGTGGTCACCGAGGTTAGCTGAGTTGTGAACACTGGAGCGAGAGGTAACTAACCTGTTCAGCGGCGTGACATTATTGTTTGTTTCATCGTTGGATCTTTTCCAGCCGTTGTCAGTTTTGATCCAACTCTGGCCGGGAGATCTCCAGTCCTGACCCAAAAACGGCATCTTTTCAGGCACTGAAACAACGCTACCTCTGTTACAAACAAAACAGTGATAACGTCACTTACTACTGGCCAGAACTTCACTCCCCCGCTTCGACTGTTGTTGCTGAAGAGTGGGAGAAATATTTATCTAACTCCTTGAGGATGCTCCTGTTTATTTTAGCAGAGATGCTTAGTTTGCATACTCCAAATTTCCTCTAAAGTGATCAGATCTTTTTCTTCCCCCTCTGTCATACAATTGCTGTCGCCGATATTTCCTTCGCTTCTTCTTGCCTTTACTTTCACGCTAAATCTTATATTCTGGTCTGCGTTTCCGAGTTCCTTCAGCCTCCCACTCCTTGTTTCTTTGGGGTCTGTAAAGTTGTTCTCGACTGCTTATTTATACAGCCCCTTTGTTGCCGGAAGAGATCGTAGCTCCGCCTCCCCTCCCATCCCCCAGGTCAAGTTGCATAGTGCAATCCCAAATCATGCAGCCTGTTCACATGACACATTGTTTTTCCTGTTCGGCTGCTGGAACAGCGTGATCCAGTGCGAGTTGCACAAGGGGGAAGGGGGAAAGGAGGAGAAGAAAGGGCACATTGACAACAAATGCAACACTCTGAGTTGCTACACGATCAGTCCCTCTCTCCTTGTAGCTGGTGATTTCCACCTCCTTCGTCTTACTTTGTTTTCCACCACTTCTCATTGCTTTGACTACGTCAGTATGTAGACTAAGACTCGCAACATGTTTCATGAGATCCAGTTAAAGCTGAATCTAACTTGACAAGAATTTGTGATCGACACAAGAAGTTGAGTTGAGAATAAAATACCCGTTTATGGCTGGACTTATTTGGCGCTTTTAACACTTAAGTTCAGGTGCTTCACATGAGCAATATAAAACTAAAGTTGACAGGGATACGCATAAGGGCAGACTTTGGTCAAATTCTGTTCCTGTTTGATTGCGCCGGGGAATGGGTTGGACAAAGATTGCTAGAGGCTTGATTACCATCAAAAACTGACCTTTTATTTAATACAGAAAATATTAATTCCTGGTACCTATAGAACAAAAGTTCACAGAAAACTTCTAGACACAACGCTCTGAGTCACGTGCTCTTACATCATTTCCCTGATGATGTGGACAAACCGATTTACATATTCACATTAACCCTTCACATAACATCTCCAGCCCAGTCTCTGGAGATAACTGCTGTGGCAATTTCACCGATCTACCCACCATGTTCTCAGCTCTCTACGAGGAGATGAAGAATTTTAGTTCTCCATCTTTTCTCTCGAACTCTGTTGGGCAGATTGAGAACCAGAAGATGACACCAGTTCACCATTCAGACCATCTTCCAGGTCCTCTGAACCATTGGTGAATTCTGTAAAAGGTTATCTCTTTGTGTAAAACCCGTGCATTTCTTATCTCTCCTCACTGTTCCACATCCAGTTTCAAGATAATGTCGTGGATACAATGTTTTCTTATGAATTTGGTCTCATGAATCATGACCCACAGTGACTCTTGAAATTCGAGATCTGGTTCTATGCACTGTGGTGATGATTGTAATTCCTTGTTTGATTGGAACAGTACTCATGCCCCTTCTCCCTTACTCTGGGCACAAATCAAGATTTTCTCCTGCTAATGGATTGCACATGTGATGCAATTGGAAATCATCTCTTTCAATGATTTTGAGAGGCCAGGCCACAAGACAGATTATGTGCATTCCACAATACTTCATGATACCCAGGTAACACAGGTGTAACCCCTGAAGGACATCAAGTTTGAGGAATCTAGAAATGACCAATTTCTGATCAGCATGTCACCCATGACACTAATTGTCTACATTAATTAAGATATTGCATCAGAACAGGATTGTAAGAATTATATTCCTTTGATACCATGCTCACAGATTTGAGTACATTCTTCATCTGAATTTCATGCATTTCAGATCTCATTTGAACATTTACTGTTGAAGGTAGGTACGTGACTGTTAGTAAAACAAAGGATTCCATGTCTTTACCAAAATTTAAATCCCCTTGTTCAGACCTTGCTAAAGGAATACATGACAATGAGTCTGCTGTAGCATGTTTCTTCCCTTGCACCTATTCAGTTAAATCTCATCAATCTCAAATAAGATGTTTGCACTCTTAGTGGCATCTTTGCTAATTCCTACTATTTGGAGAAAGTGAGGACTACAGATGCTGGATTCCTGATGAAGTGTTTATGCCTGAAACGTCGATTCTCCTGCTCCTTGGATGCTGTCTGACCTGCTGTGCTTTTCCAGTGCCACATTTTTCAATTCCTACCACTCAGCAGAGTAACCAAAGACTTGTGGTCCATCTCAGTTGTGAACTGAAGGCCCAGGTCATAGTCTGCAAACATCTTGCAAACCCAGGTAGGATTGAATTTGTCTTTTCTAATAACTACATATTTTTACTCTGTTCCTATCAAAGATCAAGATACATGGTATACCAGTTTACATTTCCCATTCCTCAAATCTGGAATAGTACAAGTTCAGTTGATGATGCATCTGTGGCAATAATAACACATTGTTCTGGGTTATAATGCACAACATGTCCAGTGAAATTAATATTTCTTTGATCCTTTAAAGCAACATCTTGATCTTCTCCCCAGCACCAAAACTGGTTTGGCCTTAGCAACTGACCGAGTATTTCATTAACATGTTCTAAATTGGATATGAATGTCCCTATTTGATTCATAATTCCACAAGTAGCTGACACTCTGTGACAATTCAAGGATGTGGAAATTCTTTGTTTTCCTGAGAATCTGTTCTGACCACTGATGCACATACATTATGCTCTAGGAATTTAATGATTGGTGACAAGAACTCATGTTTAGTATTGAGGTTAAGTCTAGCTTTTTGTAAATGTTGCAGGACAGATTTCACTGCAGCATGATGCTGTGATGTCATTACCACTTGAGTATGATTGACCATCTAGAAAATTCCGTTTCACTGGTCATGGGTTCTTTGGGTCCTTGCATGGCTGATGAGTCCAATCCTAAAGCTGCATCTCCGACCACACATTTGACCAGTGTTTCTAGGAGGTGGAATTGGTCCTTCACCTTGAGATAGCTTACATTCCTCTCTCTGGTTCCTTTCTGTACTTCCTCATGTACAGCTGGATATTCTCTACAATGTTCATACTTTTGCTTGCTACACTGAGATCACATGGTTATGGTGGCTATCACTTCCCCTGATTTAGTGCAATCACATCTCCACTCCCAAAATCCACAAACTTCACAGTATTGCTCAGTTTTCACCAGTGATCTCCCTTTCACCTCAAATGACTGCACAGTTCTATTTTCTAACATCTAGCTGGGCAAAAATGAGGACTGCAGATGCTGGAAACCAGAGTTCAGATCAGAGTGGTGCTGGAAAAGCACAGCAGGTCAGGCAGCATCCGAGGAGCAGGAATATTGACGTTTCGGGCAAAAGCCCTTCATCAGGAATAGAGGCAGGGAACCTCCAGGGTGGAGAGGAGAGATAAATTGGGGGAGGGGGGTGTGGGGCGTTTGGCTGGGGAGAAGGTAAGAATGAGTCCAATAGGTGAATGGGGGTGAAGGTGATAGGTCAGAGAGGAGGGTGGAGCGGATAAGTGGGAAGGGAGATTGGCAGGTACGACACATCATGAGGACATGATTAACTGTACTGCCTTTGACAATGTCAAACCACCCTTTGCCTGCAAGAAGTTTGCTAAAGCCTCATCTTAGACACCTACAAACATTCAGTCCTGGATTAATTTTTCTTTAAACTTACCATCTACCCGTTATCTGCAATCCGGTATAAGTCATTAATAAAAGAGTTCTCATTCCCTGTTGTTCTGTGAATGTGCATACTAAACTTTGGCTCCTTAATAACGGTGTTTCTCCTAGGACTGGAGTAAGTGTTGAATGTTCTAACTAGTTTGTCAAATGAAGCTGGTTTCTCTTTAATCCCTTGTCTAATTAGGATGTTTCTTTCTAGGTTTTGTACCTAGTCCTAATGTCGATTGGACTTTTTCAAATCTGCACTGCTGATTCAGGCCTGGTTTGACCCTATAATATATTTGAAGCACTCGATAAGGTCTTTTCCATTGCTTGACTGTACTGTTTCTGTGCTCCATAGTCTTTTACAATCATTGGCTATACCTATTATTCCACCCTTTCACTTTCTGCCACCACCTGTTATTCTGTTGTTTTATTTTGATTTTGTCCTTGAGTAAGGCTGATAAAGATTGTCGGAGGCTTGGCTGTCAGCCACTCATTAAATGCTGACCAAGTGTAGGTCAAGACTTCACTTGGGGCTTCTAGAAAGAACTGTCTCCCAGTATTCATTCCATCACATTGTTTACAGATATATGTTAATCAGCGATATCATAAAGGAGGAGAGAAACATGGAGGGAATTCCAGAGCTAGGGCTGAGACAAAAGAAGACAGAATCACTTTGCGTTTGACATGAAATGGTCAGCTGCCTCCTTCAACTACTATAGTTTATGTGGTAAAATGATGAAATGAAAAGGATATTGAAGGCACCAGAATTAGAGGAACCCAGCCATCTCAGAGGACTGTGGGCCTGAAGGAGATTACAGAGATGGATTGAATGATTGAAGTGATTTGAAAATAAAGATGAGAATTTTAAAGTCGAGGCACTGCTTGTCACAATGATGACAAAATATGGATAATTAATTTTTGAATTTCATCATCTGGCTTTAGTACTTGGGGCTTTTGTGAACTGAAATGATGATAAACACTGACTTAAAAATGGCCACAGTATTCATCTGATCACAGGTTTGTGCCAAGTTTGACTGGAGGATGGCTAATTTTGTACCTTTGTCTAAGAACATAAATACATAAGAAGTAGGAGCAGGAAAAGGCCATCTGGCCCATCGAACCTGCTCCACTATTCAGTAAGATCATAACTGATCTTTTCATGGACTCACCTGCCTGCTCGCCATAACTCTTAATTCCTGTACTGTTTAAAAGTCCAAATATCTTTGCCATAAATAAACATTCAACGAGATAGCCTCAACTGCATTATTGAGCAGAGAATTCTACAGATTCACAACACTTTGAGTAACAAAGTTCCTTTTCAGCTCAATCCTCGATCTGCTCCCCATTATTTTGAGGCTATGCCCCCAAGTTCTAGTTTCACTCACCAGTGGAAACAACCTTCCTGCCTCTATCTTTTCTATTCCCTTCATATGTTTATATATTCCTATAAGATCCCCACTCATTCTTCTAAATGCCAATGAGTTAAGTCCAGTCTACTCAATCTCCCCTCATAAGCCAACCCAGTCAATTCCAGAATCAACCTAATGAACCTCCTCTGCACCCCTTTCAGTGTCAGTACAACATTTCTCAATTATGGAAACCAAAACTGTACACAGTACACCAGGTGTGGCCTCACCAGCACCTTACACAGCTGCAGCATAACCTCTATATTTTTAAACTCCATCCCTGTAGCAATGTAAAACAATATTGCATTTGCCTTCTTAATTACCTGCTGCACCTGCAAACCAACTTCTTGCGATTCATGCACAAGGATACCCGTGTCCCTCTGCACAGCAGCATGCTGCAAATTTTCACTATTTAAATAATAATCCAATTTTCTCTTATTCCGACCTAACCTCATATTTATCAACATTGTATTCAATCTGCTAGACCCTTGCCCACTCATTTAAACTATCCTAATCTTCTGCAGACTTTCAGTGTCCTCTGCACACTTTGCTCTACCACTCACCTTAGTGTCATTTGCACACTTTGACACACTACACTTGGTCCCCAACTCTAAATCATTTAAGAAGAGTAGCAAGGAGAAACTGGAGAACTACAGACCTGTAAGTCTGACTTTGGTTGTGGGTAGGTTGTTGAAGGTGATTCTAAAAGATAGGACTTATAAACGTTTAGAGAGTCGAAAATTGATTAGGGATAGTCAGCATGATTTTGTGCAAAGAAAATCATGGCCTCACAAACTTGATTGAGTTTTGTTTGAGGAAGTTACCAAAAACATTGATCAGGACAGAGCAATAGACATTGTCTGTTTGGATTTTACTAAAGCCTTTGACAAGGTTCCGCACGGTAGACTAATTAGTAAAGTTAGGTCACATAGAATTCATGATCTTGCCAATTGGGTACAAAATTGGCTTAACGGCAGGATTCAGAATGGCAATGGAAGATTGCTTTTTCCACTGGAGGCCTGTCACCAGTATTGTCCCACAGGGATTGATTATGGGTTGTCTTTTGTTTGTTATTTATATAAATTATTTGGATGAGAATATAGAAGGTGCAGTTAGTAAGTTTGCAGATGATTCCAATATTGGTGGCATAGTAGACAGTGAAGAAGGTTTTCTAAGATTGCAAAGGGATCTTGATCAAATGGGTCAATGGGCTGAAAAATGGTAGATGGAGTTCAATGTGGATAAATGCAAGGTTTCGTACAATAAACAAGGGCAGGACTTATTCAACTGATGGTGGGGCCTTGGCTTGTGTTATAGAACAGAGGAATTTAGGGGTTCAGGTACATAATTGTTTGAAGTTTGTGTCACATATAGACAGGGTGCTTAAAAAGGCTTTTGGCACACTTGCCTTCATTGCTCAGTCCTTTGAGTAAAGACGTTGGGAAATCATCTCTATTCCTGAGATGCTGCCTGGCCTGCTGTGCTTTGACCAGCAACACATTTGCAGCTGTGATCTCCAGCATCTGCAGACCTCATTTTTTACTCGTTGGGAAATCATGTTGAGGTTTTACAGGGCATCAGCGAGGCCTCTGAACAAATTATTGTAGGTCATAGAATCATAGAGATGTGCAGCATGGAAACAGACACTTCAGTCCAACCCATCCATGCCGACCAGGTATCCCAACCCAATCTAGACCCACCTGCCAGCACCCGGCGCATATCCCTCCAAACCCTTCCTATGCATATACCCATCCAAATGCCTCTTAAATGTTGCAATTATGCCAGCTTCCACCACTTCCTCTGGCAGCTCATTCCATACACATACTACCTTCTCTGTGAAAAAGTTGTCCCTTAGGTCTCTTTTATATCTTTCCCCTCTCTCCCTAAACCTATGCCCTCTAGTTCTGGACTCCCCGATCCAAGGGAAAAGACTTTGCCTATTTACCCTATCCATGCCCTTCAAAATTTTGTAAACCTCAATAAGGTCACCCCTCAGCCTCCAATGCTCCAGGGAAAACAGCTCCAGCCTGTTCAGCCTCTCCCTATAGCTCAAATCCTCCAACCTTGGCAACAACCTTGTAAATCTTTTCTGAACCCTTTCAAGTTTCACAACATCTTTCCGATAGGATGGAAACCAGAATTGCACGCAGTATTCCAACAGTGGCCTAACCAATGTCCTGTACAGCCACAACATGACCTCCCAACTCCTGTACTCAAAACTCTGACCAATAAAGGAAAGTATTCCAAATGCCTTCTTCACTATTCTATCTACCTGCGACTCCACTTTCAAGGAGCTATGAATTTCATCATCTGGCTTTAGTACTTGGGGATTTTGTGAACTGTAATGATGATAAACACTGACTTATAAATGGCCACAGTATTCATCTGACCACAGGTTTGTGCCAAGTTTGACTGGAGGATGGCTAATTTTGTACCTTTGTTTAAGAACATAAGTACATAAAAAGTAGGAGCAGGAATAGACCATCTGGCCCATTGAACCTGCACTCCAAGGTCTCTTTGTTCAGCAACACTCCCTAGGACCTTACCACTGGAAACTGTACTGAAAACAACAAATGCTGGATATCACAGCAGACTACGCAACATCCATGGAGAGAGAGCAAGCTAATGATGAACTCTGATGAAGAGTCATCTAGACTCGAAATGTTAGCTTACACTCTTTCCATGTGCATTGGTGAGGCCTCATCTGGAGTAGTGTGCCCACTTCTGATCACTGTTTATAGGAAGGATATTGTTAAGCTAGAGAGGGTTCAGAAGAGATTTACCAGGATATTGCCAGGTACAGAAGGTCTGAGGTAAGAAAGACTGGATAGGCTGAGACTTTTTTTTCACTGGAGCATAGGAGATTGAGAGGTATCTTTACAGAGGTTTATAGAAATCACGAGGGATATATTTGGGTTTAATGGTAGGTGCCCTTTCACTAGGATGGGGGATTTCAAGACTAGGGATGATATTTTTAAGGCGAGAGGAGAAAATTTTCAAAACAATATGGGGGCAAATGTTTACACAGAGGGTGGTTCGTGTGTGAAATGAACTTGGTGAGAAAGTGGTGAATGAGGGCACAGTTAGAACGTTTAAAGGTCACTTAGATAATTACATGAATGAGAAAGGTTTGGAGGGATATGGGCCAGGAGCAGGCAGGTGGGATTAGTTTGACATGGACTGGTTGGACTGAAGGGTTTGTTTCTGTGCTGTATGACTCCAGGAATCCAAAACAATTGCCATTCTGAACTGAAATTAACATTTTTATCAAGAGATTGACATCAGTTAGGCATGAAGAAATCTATATTTCCTACATGATTTATACCTTTGAGAAGTTCACATGTTGGAATTAAAAATCTTCATCTGCAATTGTCTAGCTCAGAGACAACAAACCCAAAATGGGAATACATGAATGAGTTGTATCTCAAAGATCTGCTTTGGCTGAATGGGAGAGATGGAATTGTAAGTAGAATTGGAAAAAGCTCTATTGCTCTGTAAGGACAGAGCCCAGTGACAAAGCTAATTGAAAACACCAAGAACCAAAGGTATCTGCAATATTCCTGGCTGTTTTTGATTCAATACACTGTGATTTCATATTAAAACCATATACCTTCAGAACACCCTAAGAATGTTAAACTGCACATACAGTTATTTTCCTTTCTTAATGGATGTGATTCACTTTTAAAATTGCTACCTATATTTTTACCTGTTTGATGCCATGTCTTTTTTTTTTGCTTTGAGGTTGGCAAGTTTTAAAATTGCTCTTCCTTTCACTCAAGAAAACTTTATAATTTGCTCTTTATTGTTTCTGGTGAATGGATTAACCACATTCTAATTGGGGAGAGGAATGGCTGCTTGTTTTAAAGAATTTTAAACATTTATTTCATCTGACTGAGGAGGTTGAAAAGAATGGAACTGATTCATCTCATCTCATCTGATCATAAACCAGGAAATTATGTGGCTAACTGACCTGGGGTTAGATTAAAGGAAAGAGTGTGAGTGCGGGGTGAATGGGACTTGGTGTGAGTTAAGAGACAGGCAGCAGAGTGTTGGATAATGTCAAGTGTGCAATTAAATAATAATAAAACAACACATGTGGTTGAATAACAGTGAGCAACTGAATATATAAAGCTTAGCTACCCAAAATAAACACAGCAATTAAAATGATTGTCAAAATGGCCAGAGGGGAGACGAGGTAATACTTTTTACACAGTGACTTGTTGTGATCTGGAATTTGCTGCCTGAAAGTGGGGAGGAGGAAAATTGAATACTAGCTCCAGGAGTGTTGTTTTCCTGCTGTTATAAGTAGGTTGGAAACTCTCTGATCTCCATCATAGTCACACCAATGTGACTGCAACTGCGAGCGCCAAGGTCATAGCTTGGTAGTGAATGGCATCATCACAGTTACTTTGTAGAATAATGTACAGGCAGAAAGGACATCAGGCAGAATGTGCAGTGGTTGAGGAGTGAACTTGTAGTGATTGTTTGATGGATGAGATTGAGTGCTCTCCCCACTCTGTAGTACATGTCCGCTCTTGGGAAATCTGTAGAAAAAATGCACAATGCCCCTGACTCCGGTCTTATTCTCTATCAGGCGCAGAGACCTAGGATGCCAGATAGAGTTAAAAATAAAATATAAATAAAGGGCAAGCAATTATCAGGTCTTATAATAGACTTAAATTACAGTTATACTTTTTTGTTTTTGATCTATAATTACAAAAAGGAATGTTGATTCAGTTGTTTTCTAATTAGGTCAGCAAATCAACTTGTTATTGGAACTATTATGAAAGCCACAGAAGTATTTTTCTTTGGATCTTGTTTCTAGGTGAGGCAATCTGTTGCAAAGGGGCAGCTGTAAAAATACCCAAGCTTATTGGCATTACCACCTGTTGTTACAGATCTCACTGATTTCATCATTGCTTTGGGTGATGTGTGTATTCAAAGACTCGTATGAACTGCCAGTCAAAGAGGTTAAAATAATTCTCCAATAACTAGGCCTGCACATGGTGGACAACGTTAGCACCACTTCTGAGAAAGTGAAAAAAATTGCAATTTCCCTCTCCCTATTTTATCAGGAATCAGGTTCATCCCCAGCTGTGACTCCTATCAGGAATCTGGCCTCATTGATCGTGTTTCTTGAGGTCAGGTTACAGTAGGAATCACAAGACAAACACAGTCCCATCCTGTGACTCACTTCATTTCACTTTTCCTGCTGCACCTGCTGTCACGGATGCTATTTAAAACAGAAGCCCCATGATTTATTCAAGGGTCTAATAAATTTTAAAAACATCTTATTAACAACTTCAGCATTATTTAATTTGATGTCTGTTCTCTCCACCACTGTTGGTGAGGTTATGTATTGATAATAGGGAGACATTAGGCAGCACGGTGGTTCACTGGTTAGCACCACTGTCTCACAGCACCAGGAACCCAGGTTCAATTCCAGCCTTGATCAACTGTCTGTTTGGAGTTTACACATTCTCCCCGTGTCTGTGCAGATTTCCTCCCACAATCCAAACATGTGCAGGTTTGGTGGCTTGGCCATGCTAAATTGTCTAAAGTGTCCAGGGATGTGCAAGTTAGGTGAATTAGCTGTGGGAAATGCAGCGACAGAGTAAGGGGATGGGTCTGGGTGGGATGCTGGTTGGGCCAGATGGCCTGGTTCCATACTACAGGGCTTCTATGATTGAACTTGTCTTCAGGTTTGCCACCTCCTGGTCCTCAAGTCTTCTAATGTAAAGAAGTTTTTAAAAAAAAATCAAGCAAGATAATGAGAAAAGAGTCTCCTCCTATTTCTTTCAGTGCCACATTCCAAACCAAAGTGCAACATTTATGTATTGCCTTCATGATCACTGGGTCAGTATCCTGAAAGTCTCTACCTAACAACATTTTCACCTCGGGCCATCTTCGCAGGACAACTAGGGATGACAATAAGCCAGTATTTCACAAATTCCAAAAACAGTGATGATCGAGAGTAACAGGGTAGGGTTAAATGGCTGAATGGTTTAGTCCCATTCCTATATTTCTAAAATAAGAGTAAATTAAACAAGATTTTAGGAGACAAGATTATAGAAAAATCTGCATTCATACAGCAACATTCAGTAACTCAACACTTCCCAAAGCACTTTGCAGTCAATGAACACTCTTGTCACTGTTGTATTGTTGGAACCACAACAGCCAATTTGCACACAGCAAACTCCTCCAAACAACATGTGACAGTAATCCGAAAATAGGGTTTTAATCTAGGCATGTGTTTATTAAGAAGCAACACGTAAGTCAGATGAAAACCAGGTATAAATAATTGATACAGCCTTCATTGTAGTGAGTTGAGTCACCAAATTTGTTAAATTTATCTCAAAATATTAAGTCTAGATGCTGCCAGGCCTGCTGAGTTTCTCTAGCACTTTCAGTTTTAATTTCAGACCTCCAGCATCTCTGTTTTCATGTGAACCTTTTTGTATCTTTGTTAAAAACAAAACTTCGTATGAAGTATTAAAAATATCAGAGACATGGGAAAGGCTTTTATTTGACCAAAAAGTCAAGGTTTGTCCAGTCAAGTAATAAAGAGACTTTATGTTTGCCAACTAGCTTGGGATGGCAAGGCTGAAAAAAGTATAAATATGCTGGGAAACCAATGGCATGGGGCAGTGCCTCCAAACTGGGGTCGACTGTTCTGTTACAAGTTGATGAGCTGAAAAGTTAAATATGAGGTGCTACAGCAACATCTCTGAAGGGGAAGTCAGAGTCACGTTGTGACAACATTACATGGTCATTGGATGTAATCATAGAAACAAAAGCATGATACACAAAATGCAGGAAACAACATCCATTTTATTTATACAGCACCTTTAATGTAATTGAATGTCTCAAGGTGCTTCACAGGGGCATTGGCTAGTTGATCGAGTAACTACGGCCCAGAGTTGATGAGCTGGAGACTGAGCTTCGAAAACTGTGACACATCAGAGAGGGTAAGAGTTACCTGGATGCTGTGTTTCAGGAGGCAGTCACTTTGGCCAATGGTCAGGGAAAGGAGTATGTGACTACAAGTGAGGCAGGATGAGGGATCCTGAGTTTAGCACTGAAGGAACCTTAACTCCTGACCACGTCCAACAGGTAGGACGTACTTATTCCCTGTGTGAGGAAAAGGACTGTAAGGAGGATGAACAAACTGACCACAGCACCGTGGTATATTCAAGCAGGAGAGGCAATAAGAAAAATAGTAGTGGTAGGGGATTCTACAATCAGGAATACAGATAGCATTCTGTGTAAATAGGATTGAGAATCTGGAATGGCGTATTGCCTGCCTGGTGCCAAGGTCAGGGACATCTCGATCCAGCTTGAAAGAATTTTGGAGTGGGAGGGGAAGGATCTAGTCGTTGTGGTCCATGCTGGTGCCAATGATATAGGCAAGGAGGTCCTCTTGGGGAAATATCAGGAAATAGGAACAAAATTAAAGAACAGCACCTCAATTGTTGTAATCCCTGGATTATTACCCGAGCCACATGCAAATTGATATTGAGATAGGAAAGTTAGGGAAGTAAATTAATGGCTGAAAGAGTGGTGCAGGAAGGACCTGGACAACCTAGGAGAGTGGTCAAAAAAGTGGCAGATGGAATACAATTTGGGCAATTATGAGTTTATGCACTTGGTAGGAAGAATAGAGGCATGGACTATTTTCAAATGCGATGTTAGCGTTCATTTCAAGGGGGCTGGAATACAGGAGCAGGGATGTACTCTTGAAACTGTATAAGCTCTGGTCAGACATTTGAAATATTTTGAGTATTTTTGAGCACCCATATCTAAAAAAAGGATGTGTGGCCTTGGAGAGAGTCCAAAAGAGTTTCACAAGAATGATCCCAGGAATGAGGGTCTTGTAACATCAGGAATGATGAGGGTCTCTCGGCCTATATTTGATGGAGTTTAGAAGGATGAGGGATGATCTCTTTGAAACTTACAGAATACTAAGAGGCCTGGATAGGGCAGATGTAGAAAAATTATTTCGTAGGAGAGACTAGTACCCAAGGGCATGCCTCAGAGTGAAGGGACAACTCTTTAGAGCTGAATTTCTTCAACGAGAGGGTGATGAATCTGTGGAACTCATTGCCACAGAAGGCCAAGTCATTAAGTGTCTTTAAGATAGAGATAGATAGGTTCTTGGTTAGTAAGGGGATCAAGAGTTACAGTGAGAAGGCAGGAGAATGGGGTTGAGAAACCCAATAGCCATAACTGAATGGTGAAGCAGACTCTATGAACTGAATGGCCTAATTCTGCTCCTATATCTTATGGTCCTACCAATATCTTGTGGTCAAAAAACACAACAGACTGGTTTAGTCTTAGAGTGTTGTCAGGGAGAGGTAACTACAAAATAATTTGAAGTGGGAATCAAATTATGCGGGGATGACTTCGGGGATGGTAGTTTGGAAGGATGGAAGAGTTAAGGACAAAGAGTCACTGCACTTGAAGCACTAACTCTGTTTTCCTCTCCACAGATACTGCCAGTTTGTTGGGTTTCTCCAGCTTTTGTTGTCTGTTTTTGCATTGGCAGGATAAAGGGTTAGTTTATTGATGGGAGGGGAGATTTAAAGCAGAAAGGGACAACATTTGAAATGAGTAAAAAGTGAGGTCTGCAGATGCTGGAGATCAGAGCTGAAAATGTGTTGCTGGTTAAAGCACAGCAGGGTAGGCAGCATCCAAGGAACAGGAAATTCGACGTTTCGGGCCAGAGCCCGATGAAGGGCTCTGGCCCGAAACGTCAAATTTCCTGTTCCTTGGATGCTGCCTAACCTGCTGTGCTTTAACCAGCAACACATTTTCAACATTTGAAATGAGACAATCAATGACAATAGCAGCTAACTTGGACACTGGACAGGAGGTGGTTGATCAGCAACATAACAGGAAAACAATCAAGGGGACAGGAAGTTTCTTGAAATCAAAGAGTGCATGAGGGCGGATAGAACAGGAGCTAGAAAGATATGAGTATAGGCCAGGGAAAGGGGAGAGTATTAATGGAAGATTGGCCAAGGGTACCAGTGGAAAGTAATCATTAGGAGGAGATGGGAAGAGGGGTTTTAAAGGACAGTTTGTGAAGAGGAATAAAACTGGGATTATCTTTGCACTTCCAGCAAAGCAGCTTTGGCAGACAGGACCAGGACTTGTGTTTTATGTAATCCAACCAAATCTAATTTGGCAGAATATGTTTGTCCATTATATGCAAACCAGCATAGTTTTTTATGTAAATGGAAAGGATCAAAGATCACATTCTTCAAACAGACCAAAGTTGAATTGCATTATCACAGACTTTGAATTGATTGTGCTGTTTGTACTGAAATTTGACAAAATGCTTCTACATTAATTGTTTACCTCATGATAATACCCTTTAAAGGGAATTGATGGTAACCTGACTTTCATAGCAACAGCGAGAACAAGACAGGACTAAATACTAGAGATGTACTGATGTCACATGTAGAGTGAATTGCGCCAGTCATGATATCAAATTTTCAGCATGCATAATACTAACCATGTTGCACACAAACCAAACAGAAAATTAAATATCCCAGCCTCCAAATTTAGACCCAATAATGCAACAACCTGTACTTATATAGTGCCTTTAACATAAGTAAATGTTATTGAATGGATTTAATGGGCACATTTAAAACTACTATGTATCATCAGACAGGCTGTGATGTGTTTCCTTATTGAATCATCAGGGAAGAGACAGAACCAGTTCTCCAGACCAATTGCTTCCCAGATATTAGTTTCATACCTCTTCTAATAACATAGTCCAAAATACTGGGTTATTAACTCTCTGCTGAAAGTGTGTTGCTGGAAAAGCGCAGCAGGTCAGGCAGCATCCAAGGAACAGGAGATTCGACGTTTCGGGTATAAGCCCTTCTTCAGGAATCCTGTGAACTCTCTGCAGTTTGTGTGTGCAAGGCATTAGAATGTGCCAAGGTGCTTCATAAGTGCAATAACAGATAAACATTGATGCTGAACCCCACAAAAAGACATAGATCTGGATTCTAAGTTTTAAGGAGCAACTTAGATTAGGGAGGAAATCCCAGAGTTTGGACAGTCTGTAGCTAAAGGAACAGCTACCGATGACGGTATGGTAAAATCAGTGAAACACAAGAGTGCAGAATTGGAGGAGCACAGAGATTTTAGAGTGATGTAGGGTGGGCAGGGGTTCTAGAGATAGGGAGGCTTGAGGCCACAAAGATGTGTGGGAAGGCATCATGGACCAGGAGTCAATGTAAATCGGCAAACAAAAGGCAAACTGGAATTGATGTGAGACAGAATATGGACAGCAGAGTTTTGGGATCACCTGAAATTAACAGTAAATGGTAAAAGACAAGATTAGAAACAGGCTATTTCAGAATCTGAAAGTAATGAAAACATAGAAGAAGGTTTCAGCAACAGAAAGGCTGTGTAGGGGACAGAGACACGTGCTGATATGAAGGAGGAAGCAAGTGGTTGAAATGACTCCACAGTGGCCAGTATCCCATCACAAAGTCACCCTTTATTTACATGTGGAGAGTCCCCGACACTGATCCAGCTCCTTCACAGTCAACTTTAAGAGTGAACAGGATGCCTGACACTCCTGTTCTTTTTTTTCTCCTTTTTTTTGGTGTGTGTGCAGGTGTGAGACGCAGTGAAACACTCCTGTTATTTTTTTTTACAGTGAAAGACACAAGGTGCACAAATCTTTATTCAAATTTCCACCACCAGGAAGAAAGGAAACACCCGAGTGGCCAGTAACGAGCAGTGCCCTTCACATCAAAGGGCAATGCTGTGTGATCAAACAGTGAAGGGGAGGGCAGGGATTAAATCAAAATAAAGTTGGAGGGGGAAATAATGCACTCCACTCCTTGCGGTGCCCACCTCTCCCTGAACAACTCCAGGGTGTTGGTGGAGACCACGTGCTCCTTCTCCAAGGACACCCAGACTCTAACATAACCGCGGAAGAGGGTCAGGCAGTCGGCCCTAATGACCCCCTCCACGGCCTGCTGCCTGGACCTGTTTTTGGCCAGGCCCAGGAGCAGACACACGAGGAGGTCTTCAGACCTTCCCTCCCTCCTCTGTAACATTCATGTTCTTTTTTTATTTTTCCCTAGCACCCATAGAGTCTGTGTGCAGCTGTGAGACACAGTGAGAGACACAAAAAAATGAATCTTTATTCAATTTGCACCACCAGGACGATAGGAAAGCACCCGAGTGGCCAGTGACAAGCAGTGCCCTTCACGTCAAAGGGCAATGCTGTGTGATCAAACAGTGAAGGGGAGGGCAGGGACTAAATCAAAGTAGTGTTGGAGGGGAAAATAATGCACTCCACTTCCTGTGGAGCCCACCTCTCCCTGAACAACTCCAGGGTGTTGGTGGACACCGCGTGCTCCTTCTCCAAGGACACCCGGGCTCTAACGTAACCGCAGAAGAGGGGCAGGCAGTCAGCCCTAACGACCCCCTTCACGGCCCACTGCCTGGACCTGTTTATGGCCAGTTTAGCCAGGCCCAGGAGCAGACCAACACTCCTGTTCTTATCTGTCAGCCAAGTTAACAGCCCCAATCAGAGAACTCATATTCTATTGGTCCACCTGGCTGACCTCATTACAATCACTACATCCTGGTGATAGAGAAGTTTTGGAGGCTAGAAACACTGCTCAGAATCAAGTAAAACATCACAGGGAGCAGTTGGATGTGGCGTGAGCCTGAACCTATGGGATTTTATCTGCTAATAGAAAGAGCACAGCTGGAAAGAGACTAAAAAAGAAAACATTCTGCTGTGGTTAATTTGCTAAATACGTTTTAAATTTCTGCAGTTTGACACTTAACCTACTCTTCACAAGATTTTTTTTTCTCAGTAGTTCTGCTGTTTCTGAGCTTTTACTTGGCACCAGGATTATCAGTCCTTGTGAGCTGAAATTGTTTGTTCACTTAAGAAACAAAATGGCTGTCACTCACATTAACAAGTATGTGGTTGAAGAACATTGCTATGAATCTTTGCATTTTCAAGCAATGAGTCATGGTTCTTTTATTATGTTTGGAGCTTGCAGTCAAGTGGCTTTGATCCAATGCCTTCCATCCCACATTACATACAGACCACTGAGCCTCAAGTTAACCCTAACATTTGCTAGTTTTTGCAATTAAGGCACTGCACTTAGCAGAATGAATATGTAGTCCCTTTAAAAACACACGTATCCACTTCAGAGAATGCAGTGGAATGCCTTATGCACAATAATGCAGCATTCTGGTGTAACGTTGACCGGGGATAATAAAAAGGAGAATAATTTTAATGGTGTGTTAATTAAATTGTTCAGATACACTGGTGAATGCATTGTTCAATTGTGTAGAAAGCATGTAGAATATTGAAAAAAAGAGAAAACATGTAGAAAAAGTCTCGTGGTGCAGTGATGTTATCAATATCTCCAGGGCAGAAGATGCAAATTCAAGCCCCACTTGCTACACCAATGAACCATCAAATGTGTCTAAACAGGTTGATTGAAAATGCTTAGCACATAGATAGAGAAAATCCAGAGTCTATGGATCATGCCTACCCTGAGTGCCCAAGGCTATAGATATTTTAGTTACGGAAGTGACCTAAAAATTTTGTTTGTACTTCAGCTCTATGCTGCTTCTGCTGTGGGGAGGGGCTAACAAGTCAGGGGATGTTGTTATGGTTCTGTTCCTGGGCCTACCAGTGGGCCCTGGAAGGGGCCATTAGAGTTGACAGTCTACCCCTCTTCCCTGGCTATGTCATATCCAGTTGTCCCTGGAGAGGGAGCTAATGGCATCTACTAGGGGTTAGAGTGTATTAACTCCCAAAACCACATTTTAGTTTAAATGTTTAAGTTTCCTTTGATACTGGATATGTTTGATCTTAGATTGCACCCTGGATTGATCTTTCACATGAGATGGAATCTTGTAGGGCCTCGAATGATATTGTGAGAAATCTGGGAGAAACACATTCAAAAACTGAAACAGTGGGACATCCTTCACAGACAAATCTAGGATTTATGTCAAGAGGTCTAACAGTAACTATTCAGATAGAAGAACCCTGATGGAGACATGCAGTGTTTAAACCAAAAAAAATTAGAGGATTTCATTCAATGTAAAATCATGTACAGAAAATGAAATAGAGGGAAAAAGAAAGTTAAGGATTATAAGACAGAGATAAAGATATAGAAGCAATTAAACTATTAAACCTACAACTGTAATTAAAATCTGAAGCAATGAAACCTCATACTTATATGTGTAAATTTTCAAAACAAGATATGTTAGGGTGAAGGGCAAGGATGGTAGGTGCAGGGAGTGCTGGATAACAAGAGAAATTGAGGTTTCGGACATAATAAAAGCATATGTCAGGCATAGAGATAAAGTGAATCCCTAGAAAAATATAAAGGCAGTAGGAGTACATTTAAGAGGGAAATCATGAGGGCAAAAAGGGGAGATAGCTTTGGCAAGTAGGGGTGCAGTGGAGAGCAAAGAAGGTTACCTTAGGGTACAACATGACTTTGATCAGATGGGCGAAATGTGAGGTGCTGCATTTTGGAAAGGCACATCAGAGCAGGACTTATACACTTTTTTTTAATAGATATTTTTATTGAAAATTTAACATGTTTTTACAAGTTTACAAATAATAAAAACCCCAAGTATAAACATTGATATACAATTAAATCTTAAATAAATAATAGCCAAAATCTGTCAAACAAAAGAAGAGATACCGATAAGAAAAAAAAAGACAAAACTCAACTAACTACTAACCTACAACTAACCAGAGTGTATGATTAAATCTCTTACATTACTCAAGAAAAGATAAAACGCCGATAACACAGAAATTGAGTAGTAAAGTACATGCTCGGAATGTGTTAAAATCAGGTCGTAACAAAATCCGTATTCATGTGGGATTCCTCTTCCAAGGGGCCCTGGACCAGCCAGGGTCGTTGTCTCAATTAGATAAAAGCCCTTGATAGAATGGCTGAAATATCTGTATCTGTGTAATTCAAGAAGGCCTGCCATATTTTATAGAATAATTCGGTTTTTTGGTGCACCATATTTGTAAGGAAGTCAAGGGGAATATATTCCATGATTAATCTGTGCCAATTCGAAAGTCCAGGTGGGCCCTCAGCCACCCAGTTTACCAAAATATTTTTCCTTGCACAAAAAGAGAGAATGGAAAATAATCTCTTCCCGTGCACATCCAGGGAAGGCAAACTCGAAAAGCCCAAAAGGAGAGATACTGGATCCACTCTAATTTCCGTTCCCAGGATTTCTTTCCGGACATTTGCTACTTTAGTCCAATATTTATGGATCTTATGACAGTCCATTAGCAGTGGACAAGAGTGCCCGATCTGTTTTACATTTGGGGCATATTGGAGATGCTCCTGCCTTAAATTTTGCCAATCGGTCCGATGCTATATGGGCCCTGTGAAGTATTTTCAGCTGAATGACCTGGGTTCTGTTGCAGATGAAGATTTTTCTGCCATTTTCCCAAATGCCATTCCACATTTCTATGGAGATTTCCAGCCCCAAATCCTGATCCCATGTTTTAAGCAGATTATCCATATCTTCCGATACTTCATCATGTAAAAAATGATAAAGAGTGCTGACTGAAGGTACCCCCATGGCCATAACACTCTACGTTCTCTGTTTGATTTATAAAGACTATCTAATAGCGTAGTCTTCTTCTGTATGTAATCTCGAATTTGTAAGTTTCGAAAGAGATCACCATTAGGTAATCCAAATTTCTGATGCAGTTGTTCAAAAGACATCAGGACCCCTTCCTTAAACAGATCCCCGAAACAGGAGATACCCCTGGATCTCCGGAGTTTGAATGTGGCATCTGTAAACCCCAGTTGAAACCCCCATGCCCCCACTATCAGAGTATAGGGGGGTGTTTTATGTGAATTGCCTTCATTTTGCCACATTATATTCCAAGCTTAAATTGTGTTTAGTATTATAGGGTTTTTACAGTGGTCCGTAATGATTTTACTCTTGTCTGAAAATAAGAGATTAATAAGTGGGCATTTTACTTGAGAAGCCTCGATGTCCAGCCAGATTGATTGTGGGTCAGACAAGACCCAGTCGGCTATGTAGCTTAATAGGGAACTTAACTGATATTTCCTAAAATCTGGAAAATCCAGTCCTCCCCTTGCCTGTGGAAGCTGTAGCTTCCTCAGCTTAATGAGGGGACATCTATGATTCCAGATGAAGGAACCCAGCCAGCCATACAACTTGCGTAGTGCCAACCTCGGCAGCATCACCGGGAGCATTTTCATGGGGTATAGGAGATGGGCAGGACATTCATTTTAATCAGTGTTATTCTGCCTAACCAGTAAGTGCACAAAGTTAGCCTTGTAGCTGGCCAAATAACGGCGTGATAAAAATACCTAAATATAAGAAACCCTCCAGGGACCACCGAAAGGGAAAGTGGGATCCGTCTGATAGGTGGGATATACTAGTGAGGTCGCCCTTTGGCATAGCTTCTGATTTTGAAAAATGAATTTTATAGCCTGAAAATGCAATAAATATATTAACAACTTGGATTAAGCGAGACACGGACATCAGGGGAATACTGAGGAATAAGAGAACATCATCTGCATAAAGGGTAATTTTATGTTGACCTGTACCAATCCTTGGGGCCGTAAAATTAGGGTCAGCCTGTATAGCTTCTGCTAGAGGCTCGATTGTTAGCGTAAATAGCAACGGTGAGAGAGGACATCCCTGACGGCAGCCCCTATCCACACTGAAGCTATCCGAGCCTAGTCCATTGGTAATCACAACTGCTTTGGGATCATTATACAGTGTTGAGACCCATTTGGCAAACATCTTTCTAATGTGTAAAACAGGCATGACCATTCAACCCTGTCGAATGCCTTTTCCGCGTCCAATGAGACTATTACTCCCGGTATGTTTCCCTGATGGCAGGCTTGAATCACATTCAAAACCCTTCTAACATTATTGGATGATCTATGGCCCTTAATAAACCCCATCTAATCCTCCTTTATGATGTATGGCAATACCCTTTCTAGCCTCAATGCTAACGTTTTAGAAAGGATTTTAAAATCTACATTTAGCAAGGATATTGGGCTGTATGACACGCAATCTTCTGGTTCCTTTCCTTTTTTTGAGCATAAGAGAAATATTTGCCTCTTTCAGTGAAGACAGGAGACAGCCCTGACTGTATGAGTATTTATACAGGTCCATAAGTGGGCCAGCCAGTATTCCTGTAAATTCTTCATAGAATTCAGCTTGAAATCCATCTGGGCCAGGTGCCTTACTGCTCTGAAGTTGCCTGATTGCATCAAGTATTTCTTGGATTGTTAGGGGAACATTCAGGACGATACCTGTTCCAGGGTTAGGTCTGGAAAGGTCAAGTTTTTAAAAAATGACTGCATCCTCCAAGCTTGTCTTCGCAATCCTGCGATTTCTATAAATCAGAATAAAATTTTCTGAAAATTGTGTTAATCCTTTTGTGATCATGAGTCAGAGTACCCGCACTTTCCTTGATAGATGTGATAGTTTGAGGGGCCTTTTTTTTCTTTGCAAGAAATGCTAAGTATCTACCAGATTTAACGCCAAATTCATGTAACCTTTGTTTCGCAAATAATATTTCCCTCTTAGCCGCTTGGTAAACGTGGTGTTTAGAACTGCCCTAAGAGCCATAATCCTTCGTAATTTGATAATAGAAGGTCTATCAGCGTATGCTGTTTCGTCTGCTTTTAAGTGAGCTTCGAGCAGATGCTGTTGTTCTCCCTTTAATTTTTTCTGGATCGCCGAGTATGATATGATCAAACCTCACGTGTAAGCTTTGATGGTCTCCCACATCATTGATGGGTTGCTAGCCGTACCTGAATTAATTTTCAAAAAATTTTTAAATTCTTGAGAGAAATACTTTACAAATTTACTATCCTTCATCAGGAAGGGATCCATATGCCAATGCCGGGGGGGGGAATGTCTCATTGTTCCTCGCCTTGATTTCCATATATATAGCAGCATGAACAGAAATTGTTATACTACCTGTTTTATATGATGATATGGAATTTTAAAAAATCGAGGGGGCAAAACACATATCAATTCTGGTGTGACATTTATGTGGATTGGAGTAAAAAGAAAAATCTCTGCCCTGTGGGTGAAGGCATCTCCACACATCTACTAGTCCTAATTCTTTTTCAAATCCACCAATTGTCTGGATCTGGGGGATACTCCTGCAGTACTCTTGGGAATCCTACCTATTTCCGGGTCCATAATACAATTGAAGTCTCCCCCTATAATTGTATGACAAGCACCGAGAGCCATCAATTTGGAGAAGGCTTCCTTTATAAATTTAAAAGGATGTGCTGAGGGACAATACAGTTTTAAGATCCCATATTCCTCTCCATTTATAAGGGCTTTAATTAAAATATTTCATCCTGATTCGTCTTTTATCTGATTTAGGATTTTAAAAGGGAGATTCTTCCGAATAAGGATGACAACTCCCCTACTTTTTGAGCTGGAGGAAGAAAAGAAGGCCTGATCAAATCCCCCTGTCGTAATTTCAAGTGTTCTTTATCCAATAAATGTGTCTCCTGTAGGAGAGCTATATCAATCCCTTCTTCCTTGAGGTTTGATAATATTTTCTTCCTTTTGATTGGTGAATTACTCCCCTTGACATTCCAGGTACACCATTTAATCGAATGACTAACCATAATCGTCCGGCCAAATCTGAGACCCCCTCGGGAGAAGGAGCCCCATCCAAAACATTTCGAGCATAGAACATATAATAAAAAACTATTTCTAAATAGAAAAAATATAAAATATATTTAAACAGAGATTTTTGCCCTTGTTCCCGGGGGAATCACTTCCTTTCTGAAAGCCCATCATATCCTCTCCCAATCAGTGCACCCCACGATAGAATAAAGAAAATTCAAATATACTATAAAGCTAAAGTTAACAGTGAGTAACACCCCCCCCCCACACCAACACCTAGATATATTTGGTAATGTTAATACTATGTATGAACATATATAAGTATAAAATCACAGTCTCAGCAAATAATAATTAAATATAGTAATACAAAATAACAGGGGAAAACAGCCCCTCTCTTGAAGACAGAGATAAAATAGGATAAGGTAACCATCTCCCCCCACCTACATTATCTAGACCCCCCGGCCTATATATATAAATATATATTTTAAAAAAGGGGGGAATCGCTAAGTGAAGAACAAATAAATAAACCCCTCTCCCCACCCCCCGGAGATAATATTAAACAGTAAGGTTATAAAAGGAAAAAAAAGGGATGAACCGGGGTGGGGGGAGGGCAGAACAACATCATTCATCACTCGAGTTAACTCTTACAATTTATCTAAGAGAGTCCAGAAATTCCTTGGCCTTCTACAGTGATCTGAAGTTGTGCACGGACCCTTCACGGCTAAAACGTAGCGTTGCTGGGTAGCGCAGGGAGTGCTAGATGTTTTAAGTCCCTTCTTTGCTTCTTTGCTTCGTCAACCGCCTTCCTCTTTCAGACCAAAGCTGGGGAGGAGTCCTGGAATAGCACAATCTTGGATCCTTTGTAAATCACGGCTTGGGGATCTTTCCCAAGATTTCTGGAAGCTTCTAAGAGCATCTGCCTTTCCTTGTAGCTCTGCAGTCGGAACAGGACCGGGTGGGGGCGCTGGTTTGAGCCGGATCCACGCATTGCAACACGGTAGGCCCATTCCACCCTTACCTGGCCTGATCCAGCCTCCAAATTTAACAGCTGTGGAAGCCACTGCTCGAGGAATGCTGTAAGCTGACCTTCCTCTTCCCGTTCGGGAAGGCCCAGCAAATGAATACTTTTTCGACGACCTCGTTTCTCGAGGTTGTCGATGTGATTTTCTAAGGTCCAGACTCGCTGTTCGAGATTCCGGACCCGACCCATGGCCGATTTGCGATAGTCTCAGAGGTCGCGGCCTTTAGCTCTGCCTCTCCGATTCGGCACTCTATTTCCTCGATGTCTCGGTCATACTTTTGTAGGGCAACCAAGAGTAAATTCCATCTACTCCGGGACATCTTCGATGAAGGAGTCGATCTTGGAAATTACTCCCACAAGGCTGGCCACCGTAGTTAAGTCCCCCGGGGCGGCTGCAGACGCCTCTGCTGCAGCTGGGGGGGTGGGGAGAGGTTCCTACCTGCTGAGAACTGCGGGCACCTTTCCCTTTAGTCATTTTCCTAGAAGACTAGACTGTTTAAATTTAGTACAGAGCAACTAATTTTTTTTTATTTCAAAAATATACTTTATTCATAAAATTTTTGATGATTTGTAACATTGGTCATGCCATACATATGTAAACGTTCCATTTCTTTGAGAGACAGAGTAATCATTCATATATGCAGGTCTGTATGATTACTCTCCACATATTTAGCTGGGGGGGTCAACGGAGCCCCCTAACTGCGTCGGCCCCCTGTGCTTAGGCAGGCAGACATTACACGGTGCCCACCATGCCATGGCAGCAGCTGCCCCTAGCTTCAGCGCGTCCCTCAAGACATTGTCCTGGACCTTGGAATGTGCCAATCTGCAACACTCAGTCGGGGTCAACTCCTTCAGCTGGAAGAACAGCAGGTTTCGGACCACCCAGAGAGCGTCCTTCATCGAGTTGATGATCCTCCAGGCACAGTTGATGTTTGTCTCGGTGTGCGTCCCAGGGAACAGGCCGTAGAGCACAGAGTCCCGCGTCACGGCGCTGCTCGGCGACGAACCTCGACAAATACCACTGCATTCCTCTCCAGATTTCCTCTGCATAGGCACATTCCAGAAGGAGGTGTGTAACAGTCTCTTCCCCCGCCGCAGCCACTTCAAGGGCAGCATGCGGTGCGGCAGAGAGTCTGGGCGTGCATAAAGGATCTCACAGGCAGAGCCCTTCTCACCACCAGCCAAGCCATGTCTTGGTGCTTGTTGGAAAGTAATGGCAATGAGGCATTCTGCCAAATGACTTTGACAGTCTGCCCAGGGAACTGCTCAATAGGATCCGCCCTCTCCTTTTCCCAAAGGGTCTCAAGGACACTACATGCTGATGGACTTGTGGTCAAAGGTGTATTTCTTCATAAATTTCTCCACGAAGGACAGATGGTATGGAATGGTCCAACTGCTCGGAGCATTCTGCGGCAGCGAGGCCAGGCCCATCCTTCGCAACACCAGGGACAGGTAGAACCTCAGTACGTAGTGACACTTGGTGTTTGAGTACCAGGGATCCACACACAGCTTGATGCCTGTGGCCATCAGGGTGAGGGTGGCATTAGGCATGTTTTTTCCCCCATTGTCCGGTCCATCTGTGATCTCCACATGAAGATGGCCCGGGTAACTGCGGCGGCACAGGCTCTGGGGATAGGCCAGACCTATGCCACATATAATAATACTGAGAGTACTTCACACCTGATGACCAGGTTTTTCCCGGCAATGGAGAGTGACCGTTGCTCCCATCTGCCTAGTTTCTGCCTCATTTTCCTGATCTGCTCCTCCCAGGTCTTGGCGCATGTCCCAGCCCCACCGAATCAAATACCCAGCACCTTCAGGTGGTCAGTCCTGATGGTGAAAGCGATAGAGGATTGGTCGGGCCAGTTCCCGAAGAGCATAGCCTTGCTCTTGCCTCGGTTTACCTTGGCCCCCGAGGCCCGCTCGAACTGGTCACAGATGTACATGAGTCTGCGCACGGACAGTGGATCCAAGCAGAAGCAGTAATGTCATCCATGTACAGGGAGGCCTTAATCTGCAGGCCCCTGCTGCCAGTAACAGTCACGCCTCTCAGGCTCGCATCCTTCCTGATGGATTCAGCAAATGGCTCTATGCAGCACACAAACAAGGCAGGAGAGAGAGGGCAGCTCTGCCTGACTCCAGATCTGAATGGGAAGCTATCTGATTCCCACCCATTGATTGAGACTGCACTGAAAATGTTGGTGTAGAGCAGTCTGATCCAATTACCAATTCTCTCCCCAAAGCACATTTTGGAGAGAACATCTCTCATATACCTGTGTGATATCCTGTCAAAGGCTTTCTCCTGGTCCAGGCTGATCAGGCAGGTGTCCACCCCCATGTCCTGCATGTAGGCGATCGTATCCCTGAGGAGTGCGAGACTCTCAGCGATCTTCCTGCCCGGTACAGCACAGGTTTGGTCAGGGTGAATCACCGACCCCAGAGCAGACCTGACTTAGTTGGCGATGACCTTTGACAAGATTTTGTAGTCTGTGTTTAACAGTGAGATCGGTCTCCAATTTTTTGAGTTCCTCCCTCTCTTCCTTCCGCTTGTAGATGAGGGTGATGATGCCTTTCCTCGTGGATTCATTCATGGTACCTGCCAGAAGCATACTGACACACACCTCCAGCAGGTCCTGGCCAATCAAGTCCCACAGAGCAGAATAGAGCTCAACCAGTAAACCGTCGCTTCCAAGAGTTTTATTCTTTTCGAAGGACTCGAGGACCTTGGTTAGCTCGTCCAGAGATAGCGGCTGGTCCAGCCTCTCCCGTGTTTTGTCGTCTAAGACCTCCGTGATAGAGGACAGGAACGACTGGGAGGCCGCGCTGTCGGTTGGCTTCGAGTCATACAGACTGGCATAGAAGGATTTGCTGACATCATGAGGATGAGCAAGAGATGACGTTACTGAGCCATCTTCTTCCTTCAGGCTGCTGAGCACGGAGCTCTCTTTGTGCACCTTCTGGAAGAAGAAACGTGAGCACGTCTCGTTCTGCTCCACCAAGCGGACCCTGGAACGGAAGATTATCTTGGAGGTCTCTGAGGCAAAGAACAAGGCTTGCTGGCCCTTCTCCTCCTTGAGGTCCTCCATGACATCGACCCCCAATGTCTGCATACTTTCCTGGAGCTGGGACAGTTTTCCCCCCCTCTCTCTCGCCTCCTGAACATCTTTGAGGATGAAGAATCTCTTGATGTTCCCCTTGACTGTTTCCCACTAGTCCGCTGGGGACTCAAAGAGGGACTTCATGGTTCTCCAACTTGCATAGTCCCTCTTAAGCTCCTCGATGTTTCCCGGGAACACCAGCTTAGTGTTCAGCTTCCATGTTCCCTTACCAGCCTGCTGCTTGTCCTGTAGGTGACAGTCGGCCAGCAGGAGGCAGTGGTCAGAGAAGAACACCGACTTGTCGTCGGTGGATCTGGCCAAGAGTGATCGTGACACAAACAGGTAATCTATCCTTGAGTGGATAGACCCATGTGCCTGTGACCAGCTGTATCTACGCTGCGCTCCATCTGCAGGGGTACTGAAGACGTCGTGCAGCCTGGCATCTTTTACCGTGTCCATCAGTGCTCTGGACATGGCGTCCAGTTTACTGTTCCCCCCCCCCCCACCAGATCGTCCATCTGCATCAATAATACAGTTGAAGTATCGGCCAGAATGACCGGCCTGGATGTAGCCAGCAACAGTGGGAGCTGTTGCAGGATGGCCAACCGTTCAGTCTTACCCGCTGGGACGTACATGTTGATTCGTCTCACGGGAGCGTTTCTGTATGTAACATTAGCGATGAGGAGGCGCCTGCCCACCACCTCCTTAGCCTCGGAGATGGTGAAGTTGCCTCCTCGCAACAAGATACCCAGGCCTGATGAGCGGTTATTGTTGCCCCCCCCCAACCAAACTGACGGCCCATTAGCACACAAGCTCGACCATCTCCTGTAACTGCTGAGGTGTGGTATCCCACATTCCTGCAGAAACAGGACATCAGCTTTGACGTTGGCGAGGAAGGCCAACGTTGAAAAACATCGCACAGCAGATTTAATGCTACGCACATTAACACTTGCAATTCTTATCCCCATTTTTAACAGGTTGTGAGGTTACCCGTGTCCATTTGCAGCTGGCCCTGCCCCCTCTGCGGTAGCTGTCTGCAGCCCCGTGGTGAACACAAACTGCTGGACCCTCGCGGGACTGAGGTAGCTGTCCAGCTCCTCACTGGGCCCATTTGCCCACTCCGGTGTCATCAGGCCAGGACCAGGGTCCACGCGGCCTGGTGCTATATCTGACAGCGGGGCTGTCAAAAGGTCGCTGCACCCAGTAACCTGGAGCTGTGTGGCGGTGGGGCCCTCCTGGCTTTCACCTGATGGGGAGTGGTCGTTTCCCTTTGCTTCAGGAGGTTTGTCCCTTGTTTGGTAAGTGCTGCCCTCCTTTCTCCCCGCAGCGCTCTTACTCTTCTTTTGGTCACGACCCTCCTTGCGCCTGTCCTCCCCTTCCGAAGAGCTGTCCGTGCAGCTGCCGTTTCCCCCTTTTCTGGGGCATTTTGGCGGCCAGGCGGGTTTTCTTCCTCCTGTCTTGTACCAGAATCTATTCCTCTGCCTTCTTCTTTCCCTCCTCCTCCTCCTCCTCCTCCTCCCCCTGTCCTTCGGAGCTTCACTTGGCCACTGGACCTCTCCAGTAGCTGACATCTGCTCTGCTCCGGCCTGTCCTTCCTTTTGCATGCCCCCAGACACCGTTCCCTTTCTGGTTTGTGGTGCCTTGCTGTCCTTTTGCGGCCCACCCCCGGCCATCTGCGCGTTGGTGGCGGCCCCTCTTCTTGGGCAGGCTTTGTACACGTGGCCCGCCTCCCCGCACAGATTGCAGTTCTTGGCCTCCTTGCATTCTTTGGTCGGGTGGCCCTCCTTCTTGCAGTTCCGACAGATCGTGACCTTGTGGCCTGACCTCCCGCAGGTTCGGCACACTTTCGGCTGCCTTGCGTACGTCAGGTACCCTCTGCTCCCTCTGATAGCAAAGCTGGAGGGTGGGTGGAGGATGTTCCCACTGGCATCAACCATTAGGGTTACTTTGACCTGTCGTTTGCTGGTCCAGATCCCGAAAGGGTCAACCACGTCAGTGCTTTCTCCCTCAACCTGCACATATCTTCTCAGGAACGTCAGGACCTCCGTTGCTGGAACAATAGGGGTTGTACATATGGATCGTAACAACCCGACTCCTCTATGCAGGAAGCACACTTAACGGAACCACCGACAAGATGGAGAGCAGCGGCTCCCCTTTCTTTTCCTTGAAGACCTTCAGGAGCTGCTCGCATTGCTTCACGCTCCTGAAGGTGACGTCAAAGTAGCCTGCCCCAGGGAAATCCTGCAGGCAGTACACGTCCTTTCTTTTTATTTCAAAACTATACTTTATTCGTAAAATATTTTGAAGATCTGTACAATTGGTCATGCCATACCACCATAAACATTCCATTTCTTGGTATACAGAGACAGAGTAATCATTCATATTTACAGGTCTGTACGATTACATATTTAGCTGAGGTGTCAGCAGAGCCCAAATGACTGCGTGGGCCCCCTGTTCTTCATAGGCAGGCAGATGTTACACGGTGGTCTTCCCCCACTGCGCCTTGGCGGCAGCTGCCCCAGGCTTCAGCTATTCCCTCAACACATAGTCCTGGACCTTGGAATGTGCCAGACTGCAACACTCAGTCAGGGTCAACTCCATCAGCTGGAAGATCAACAGGTTTCGGACCACCCAGAGAGCGTCCTTCACTGAGTTGATGATCCTCCAGGTACAGTTGATGTTCGTCTCGGTGTGCATCTCAGGGAAGACCGTAGAGCACGGAGTCCCGCATCACGGCACTGCTCGGGACGAACCTCGACAAACACCACTGCATTCCTCTCCAGATTTCTTCTGCATTGGCACATTCCAGAAGGAGGTGTGTGACAGTCTCGTCCCCCCCGCAGCCGCTTCGAGGGCAGCGTGCGGTGCGGCAGTGAGTCTGGGCGTGCATAAAGGATCTCACAAGCAGAGCCCTTCTCACCACCAGCCAAGCCATGTCTTGGTGCTCGTTGGAAAGTTCCGGCGATGAGGCATTCTGCCAAATGGCTTTGACAGTCTGCCCAGGGAACCGCTCGATAAGATTTGCCTTCTCCTTTTCCCGAAGGGTCTCAAGGACACTACGTGCTGACCACTTCCTGATGGACTTGTGGTCAAAGCTGCTTTTCTTCATAAACTTCTCCATGAAAGAGAGGTTATACGGAACGGTCCACCTACTCGGAGCGTTCCGCAGCAGCGAGGCCAGGCCCTTCCTTCACAACACCGGGGACAGGTTTTTTTAAAATGTCAAAATATACTTTATTCATAAAATAATTTGATGGTCTGTACAGTTGGTCATGCCATACATACGTAAACATTTATATACAGAGATCAGAATTTATCATTTTTTTTATATACAGGTCTGTACGTTTATCAATCATATGTCCATAAATTTAGCTGAGGTGTCAGCAGAGCCCAAATGACTGCCGTTCTTCTTAGGCAGGCAGATGTTACAAGGTGGTCTTTCCCCACCGCGCCTTGGTGGCAGCTGCCCCAAGCTTCAGCGCGTCCCTCAACACGTAGTCCTGGACCTTGGAATGTGCCAGTCTGCAACACTCAGTCGGGGTCAACTCCTTCAGCTGGAAGATCAACAGGTTTCGGACCGCCCAGAGAGCGTCCTTCACTGAGCTGATGATCCTCCAGGCACAGTGATGTTCGTCTCGGTGTGCATCCCGGGGAACAGGCCGCAGAGCACGGAGTCCCATGTCATGGCGCTGCTCGGGACGAACCTCGACAAATACCACTGCATTCCTCTCCAGACTTTTTCTGCATACGCACATTCCAAAAAGAGGTCTCGTCCCCCCTGCAGCCACTTCGAGGGCAGCGTGCGGTGCGGCTGAGAGTCCAGGAGTGCATAAAGGATCTCCCAGGCAGAGCCCTTCTCACCACCAGCCAAGCCATGCCTTGGTGCTTGTTGGAAGGTTCTGGCGATGAGGCATTCTGCCAAATGGCTTCTGCTCAAGGAACTGCTCGATAGAATCTGCCCTCTACTTTTCCCAAAACACCGGGGACAGGTAGAACCTCAGTACGTAGTAACACTTGGTGTTTGCGTACCGGGGATCCACGCACAGCTTGATGCAGCCACACACAAAGGTGGCCATCAGGGTGAGGGTGGCATTGGGTGTATTTTTTCCCCCGTTGCCCAGATCTTTATACATCGAGTCCCTTCGGATCCGGTCCATCTTTGACCTCCATATACATTGGAAGATGGCCTAGGTGACTGCAGCGGTACAGGTTCTGGGAATAGGCCAGACCTGTGCCACGTATAACAGCAATGACAATGCCTCACACCTGATGACCAGGTTTTTTCCCAGGATGGAGAGCAACCGTAGCTTCCATCTGCCCAGTTTCTGCCTTACTTTGCTGATACGTTCCTCCCAAGACTTGGCCCAAGCCCCCCCAAACCAAATACCCAGCACCTTCATGTGGTCGGTCCTGACGGTTATGGGGTTCGAGGATTGGTTGGCCCAGTTTCCGAAGAGCATGGCCTCGCTCTTGCCTCGGTTTACCTTGGCCCCCGAGGCCCATTCGAACTGTTCACATATGCACATGATTCTGTGCACGGACAGCGGATCCGAGTAGAAAAGGGCGACATCATCCATGTACAGGGAGGCCTTAACCTGCAGGCCCCCGCTGCCAGGAACAGTCACGCCTCTCAGGCTCGCATCCTTCCTGATGGACTCGTCAAATGGCACACAAACAAGGCAGGAGAGAGAGGGCAGCCCTGCTTGACTCCAGATCTGACTGGGAAACTATCTGATTCCCACCATTGATTGAGACTGCTCTGACAATGTTGGTGTAGAGCAGTCTGATCCAATTACCAATTCCCTCCCCTAAGCACATTTTGGAGAGAACATCTCTCAGAAACCTGTGTGATATCCTGTCAAAGGCTTTCTCCTGGTCCACGCTGATCAGGCAGGTGTCCAACCCTCTGTCCTGCATGTAGGCGATCGTATCCCTGAGGAGAGTGAGACTCTCAGTGATCTTCCTGTCCAGTACAGCACAGGTTTGGTCAGGGTGAATCACGACCCCAGAGCAGACCTGACCCGGTTGGCGATTACCTTTGACAGATTTTTGTAATCCGCATTCAACAGTGAGATTGGTCTCCAATTTTTTGAGTTCCTCCCTCTCCCCCTTCCACTTGCAGATGAGGGTGATGATGCCTTTCCTCGTGGATTCACTCATGGTACTTGCCCGAAGCATACTGACATACGCCTCCAGCAAGTCCTGACCAATCAAGTGTCACAGAGCAGAATAGAGCTCGACTGATAAGCCGTCGCTTCCGGGAGTTTTATTCTTTTCGAAGGACTCGAGGGCCTTGGTTAGCTCGTCCAGAGATAGCAGCTGGTCCAGCCTCTCCCGTGTTCTGTCCTCTAGGACCTCCATGATAGAGGACAGGAATGACTGGGAGCCCGTGCTGTCGGTTGGCTTCGAGTCATACAGACCGGCATAGAAGGATTTGCTGATCCTCATGATGTCAGCCTGAGATGACGTTACTGAGCCATCCTCTTCCTTCAGGCTGCTGAGCACGGAGCTCTCTTTGTGCACCTTCTGGAAGAAGAAACGTGAGCACGTCTCATCCTGCTCCACTAAGCGGACCCTCGACCGGAAGATTATCTTGGAGACCTCCGAGGCAAAGAGCGAGGCTTGCTGGCCCTTCACCTCCTTGAGGTCCTCTGTGACATCGACCCCCATCGTCTGCAGCAGGAGCAGGTTCTGCATACTTTCCTGGAGCTGGGACAGTTTTCCCCGCCTCTCTCTCGCTTCCTAAACACCTTTGAGGATGAAGAACCTCTTGATGTTCCCCTTTACTGTTTCCCACTAGTCCGCTGGGGACTCAAAGAGGGACCTCACGGTTCTCCAACCTGCGTAGTCCCTCTTGAGCTCCTCGATGTTTCCGGGGGTCAACAGCTTAGTGTTCAGCTTCCATGTTCCCTTACCTGCCCGCTGTTCGTCCTGTAGGTGACAGTCGGCCAGCAGGAGGCAGTGGTCAGAGAAGAACACTGGCTTGACGTCGGTGGATCTGACCGAGAGCGATCAGGACACAAACAGGTAATCTATCCTTGAGCAGATAGACCCGTCTGCCCGTGATCAGGTGTATCTATGCTGTGCTCCATCTGCAGGGGTGCCGAAGACGGCGTGCAGTTTGGCATCTTTTACCGTGTCCATCAGGGCTCTGGACGTGGCGTCCAGTTACTGACCCACGGCCCCGCCAATTGTCCATGATACAGTTGAAGTCTCCGGCCAGAATGACCGGCCTGGACGTAGCCAGCAACAGTGGAAGCTGCTGCAGGACGGCCAACCGTTCACCCTTACCCACAGGGGCATAAAAATTAGTCTCAGGGGAGTATTCCTGTACATGACGTCCGTGACAAGGAGGCGCCCGCCCACCACCTCCTTGGTGAAGTTGCCTCCTCGCAACAGGATACCCAGGCCGGAGGCGCAGCTATCGTTGCCCTCCAACCAAACTGACGGCCCATGAGCCCACGAGCTCGACCATCTCCTGTAGCTGCTGAGGTGCGGTATCCCACACTCCTGCAGAAACAGGATGTTGGCTTTAATGTTGGCCAGGAAGGCCATTATAGAAACACATTGTGTAGTCGATTTGATGCTAGGCACATTGATGGTGATTCTTACCCCCATTTTAACAGTTTACGAGGTTACCAGTGTCCATTTGCTGCTGGTCCTGCCTCTCTGGGGTAGCTGTGTGCATCCCTGTAGTGATGGCAAACTGCTGGACCTTCCCAGGGCTGAGGTAGCTGTCCGGCTCCACACTGGGGCCATTTCCCTGCTCTGGTGTCTTTGGGTCGGGCCCAGGGTCTGCACAGTCCAGTTCTCCATTTCGCTGCTCCCAGTTACCTGGAGCTGTGGGCCGGTGGGTACCTCTTGGTTCTCAACAGGTGGGGGGAGGTCTTTACCCGTCCCCTCAGAGGGATCGTCTTTTCCTGTTTGGGCGGTGCTGCCCTCCTTTTTTCCCTTCTGCGCTCTGTCTCTTTCTCTGGTGACGACCCTCCTTGCGCCTGTCCTCACCGTCGGAAGAGCTGCCTGTTTCCTCGTCGTGTAGGTGTCGCTTCCCCCTTCGCTGGTGGCTTTGGGGGCCTGGTGAGGTTTCCTCTTCCTGCTTTTGACAGTAATCCAATCCCCTGCCTCCTTTGTTCCCTCATCTTCCATTTCCTTTGTCTGTCTTGAAGGAGCTTGGATCAGCTGCTGTCTGCCGTCTGCCGTCTGCTCCGCTACAACCTGCCCTTCCTTCTGGATGCCTCCAGACACTGTTCCCGTGCTGTTTTGTGGTACCTTGCTAATCTTGCTGCTCATGTTGCCTCCTCCGGCCATCTGTGCATAGGTGGCGGCCCCTCGTCTTGGGCAGGCCTTGTACATGTGGCCCGCCTCTCCGCACAGATTACAGTTCTTGGCCTCTTTACATTCCTTGGTCGCGTGGCCTTCCTGCTTGCAGTTTCGACAGACGGTCACTTACAATCCGCCTCCATGTGGCCTGACCTCTCGCAGGTTCGGCACACTCTCGGCTGCCCTGCATATGTCAGGTAACCTCTGTTTCCTCTGAAGGCAAAGCTGGAGGGTGGGTGGAGGATGTTCCCACTGGCATCGACCCTCAGGGTTACCCTGACCTGTCGTTTGCTGGTCCAGATCCCGAAAGAATCGACCACATCGGTGCTTTCTCCCTCGACCTGGACGTATATTGTCAGGAAGGTCAGGACATCCGCTGCTGGGACCTGGGGGTTGTACATATGCATTGTTACAGCCCGACTCCTCTGCGCAGGAAGCACACACAACGGGACTGCTGACAAGATGGAGAATAGAGGTTTCTCTTCCTTCTCCTTGAAGACCTTCAGGAGCTGCTCACAATTCTTCACACTCCTGAAGGTCACCTCAAAATAGCCTGCCCCAGGGAAATCCTGCAGGCAATACACGCCCACTGCTTCAAACCTGCAGCACTCCAGTAAAATCTTCTTGACAAACACCATCCGATCGACCAGTGTGTGCTCCTCCACCTTCTTCACAGTCACCCTGACAGCCCTGGCCTGGGCTGCGAGTGGCTGCTGAGGCCATAGCTCTGAGGTTGGTATCTGAATTGGCATTAGGCCGAAGCCAGCATGAAGATCCACCATGAACAGGTCAGCACAACCAAACTATCCTCCAATGTCCAATCATGATCCAGCGATGATCTCCCCTAGCTCTGATGACTCGCAACTCGACCCCTATCCTGATAACATCCAAGGAGCAGGAGAATCAATGTTTCGGGCATAAGCCCTTCTTCAGGAATGAGGAGGGTGTGCCAAGCAGGCTAAGATAAAAGGTAGGAAGAAGGGACTTAGGGGAAGGGCGTTGGGAATGCGATAGGTGGAAAGAGGTTAAGGTGAGGGTGATAGGCCAGAGAGGGGGTGGGGGCGGAGAGGTCAGGAAGAAGATTGCAGGTCAAGAAGGCGGTGCTGAATCCGAGGGTTGGGACTGAGATAAGGTGGGGGGAGGGGAAATGAGGAAGCTGGAAAAATCTGCATTCATCCCTTGTGGTTGGAGGGTTCCTAGGCGGAAGATGAGACACTCTCTTCCTCCAGGTGTTGTGTTTCCATGGTCTGGCGATGGAGGAGGCCAAGGACCTGCATGTCCTTGCAGAGTGGGAGGGGGACTTAAAGTGTTGAGCCACAGGTGGTTGGGTTGGTTGGTGTGGGTGTCCCAGAGGTGTTCCCTGAAACATTCCGCAAGTAGGTGGCCTGTCTCCCCAATGTAGAGGAGGCCACATTGGATGCAGCGGATGCAGAAAATGATGTGTGGGGAGCTGCAGGTGAATTTGTGATGGATATGGAAGGATCCCTTGGGGTCTTGGAGGGAAGTAAGGGGGGAGGTGTGGGCGCAAGTTTTGCATTTCTTGCGGTTGCAGGGGAAGGTACCGGGAGTGGAGGTTGGGTTGGTGAGGGGTGTGGACCTGACAAGGGAGTCGTGGAGGGAGTGGTCTTTCCGGAACGCTGAAAGTGGAGGGGAGGGAAATATATCCTTGGTGGTGGGGTCTGTTTGGAGGTGGCGGAAATGATGAAGGATGATACGATGTATCTGGAGGTTGGTGGGGTGGTAGGTGAGGACCAGTGGGGTTCTGTCCTGGTGGCGATTGGATACGTTTAGTATAAACTGACCGACTCCCACAGCTACCTAGACTACACCTCCTCCCACCATGCCCCCTGTAAAAACGCCATCCCTTATTCTCAATTCCTTTGCCTCCGCCGCATCTGCTCCCAGGAGGACCAATTCCAATACTGAACAACCCAGATGGCCTCCTTCTTCAAAGACCGCAATTTCCCCTCAGACGTGGTTGACCATGCTCTCCACCGCATCTCCTCCACTTCCCGCTCCTCCGCCCTTGAACCCCGCCCCTCCAATCACCATTTTTCAGCGCTGATCTTCAGCATCTGCAGTCTTCACTTTCTCCCTATCCTGATAAGAACAGACACGATCTTAGCCCAAAGGCCAAGAAAAGAGCAACTAATTATATTAAATAAAATCATTTAAATTATTTTCAATGATTTGGTAGGTGTAGTGGAGACGGACGGCCCACTTTGCCCAAGTCTTGGAAGGAGTAATATAGACTCAGAGTTGCTGGGTCACCGCCATCTTGGATCTCCGACTTATACACTTAATGGTAAGTTCCTGGGAAGCAACAGGAGGAATATTCATAGTTTCTTAGAAGTGGAGTCACAGGTCGACAGGATAGTGAAGAAAGTGTTTTGTATGCTTGCCTTTATTGGTCAGTGCATTGAGTATAGGAGTTGGGAGGTCATATTGTGGCTGTACAGCACATTGTTTAGGTGACATTTGGAATACTGCACTCATTTCTGGTCTCCCAGCTATAGGAAGGAGGTTGTGAAACTTGAAAGGGTTCAACAAAGGATGTTGCCAAGGTTGAAGGGTTTGAGTTATAAGGAGAGGCTGAATAGATGGCCTATTTTCCTGGAGGGTCGGAGGCTGAGGAGTGACTTTATAGAGATTTATAAAAACATGAGAGGCATGGATAGGATTAAGGTTTAAGGTGAAGAGGGAAAAAAAGTTAAAAGTGACCTAAGGGGCAACGTTTTCACACAGATGGTGGTGCTATTATGGAATGAGCTCCCAGAGGAAGTGGTGGAGGTTGGTACAATTACAACATTTAAAAGGCATCTGTGTATATGAACAGGAAGGGTGTAGAAGGATCTGCGCCAAATGCTGGCAAATGGGACTAGATTAGGTTAGGATGAGTTTGGTATGGACAAATTGGACCGAAGGGTCTGTTTACATGCTGTACAGTTTTGTCACTCAATGACTCCAGGTTGTTTGACAACAAGGAAGACTTGTGGGCGGCACGGCGCCTGAGACCCGGGTTCAATTCCCGACTCAGGCGACTGTGTGGAGTTTGCATGTTCTCCCCGTGTCTGTGTGGGTTTCCTCCGGGTGCTCCGGTTTCCTCCCACAGTCCAAAGATGTGCAGGTCAGGTGAATTGGCCATGCTAAATTGCCTGTAGTGTTAGGTAAGGGGTAAATGTAGAGGTATGGGTGGGTTCCGCTTCGGCGGGTCGGTGTGGACTTGTTGGGCCGAAGGGCCTGTTTCCACACTGTAAGTAATCTAATCTAATCTAAAAATTCTGGTAAAATCTTAATAACATTGAATGGATAAGCCGTTTTCTTCTCTGCTATGTTTGTTTGGTAATCAGTGGATAACAACATAACTTCATGCTGTTGCATTAAAAAATCACACAACACCAGGTTATAGTCCAACAGGTTTAATTGGAAGCACACTAGCTTTCGGAGCGACGCTCTTTCATCAGGTTTCTGAGGAAGGTAATAATGTAAAGAAGCTTCAGAAAGAAAACAGCAACTTCTTGTTTTACATATTAAACATTACATTTGTGGGTGAAAGAAGTTGGTGTTTTATCTATTTGTTAACAGTGGTGAGCATGTAAAATCCATGCGAATATGTTTTACTCAGTTGATCTGTTTTTATGGTTGTTTGATTTCACAAAAGGATTCTTCATATCTTCATAGGACCTTGATCAGATGGACCAAGGGACTGAGGAGTGGCATATGGAGTTTAATTTAGATAAATGTGAGGTGCTGCCTTTTGGAAGGCAAATCTGAGCAGGACTTAAACGCTTATAGGTAAGGTCTTGGGGAGTATTACTGAACAAGGAGACCTTGGAGTACAGGTTCATAGTTCCTTGGAAATGTGGTCTCAGGTAACTAGGATAGTGAACAAAGTTAAAAATCACACAACGCCAGGTTATAGTCCAGCAGGTTTAATTGGAAGCACACTAGCTTTCGGAGCGATGCTCCTTCATCAGGTGATAGTGATCACTTTGTGGGCGGCACGGTGGCACAGTGGTGGTGGGCGGCACGGTGGCACAGTGGTGGTGGGCGGCACGGTGGCACAGTGGTGGTGGGCGGCACGGTGGCACAGTGGTTGTGGGCGGCACGGTGGCACAGTGGTTAGCACTGCTGCCTCACAGCGCCTGTAGACCCGGGTTCAATTCCCGACTCAGGCGACTGACTGTGTGGAGTTTGCACGTTCTCCCCGTGTCTGCGTGGGTTTCCTCAGGGTGCTCCGGTTTCCTCCCACAGTCACAAAGATGTGCGGGTCAGGTGAATTGGCCATGCTAAATTGCCCGTAGTGTTAGGTAAGGGGTAAATGTAGGGGTATGGGTGGGTTGCGCTTCGGCGGGTCGGTGTGGACTTGTTGGGCCGAAGGGCCTGTTTCCACACTGTAAGTCTAAAAAAAAAAGCTGGGGCTGTTTTCCCTGGAGCATCAGAAACTGAGGGGTGACCTTACAGAGGTTTATAAAATTATTAGTGGCATGAATAGGGTAAATAAAAAACGTCTTGTCCCTGGGTTGAGGGAGTCCATTACTAGAGGGCATAGGTTTGGGATGAGAGAGGAAAGATTTAAAAGAGATTTAAGGGGCAACCTTTTTCACGCAGAGGGTGGTACATGTATGGAATGAGCTGCCAGAGGAAGTGGTGGAGGCTGGTACAATTACAGCATTTTAAAAGGCATCTGAATGGGTACATGAATAGGAAGGGCTTAGAGAGATATAGGCCAAGTGTTGGCAAATGGGAATATATTAATTAAGGATAACTGGTCAGCATGGATGAGTTGGACTGAAGGGTCTGTTTCCATGGTGTACATCTCTATGACTCTATGGCACTACATCCACTATCTTGATAGAAACTGTTTGAATGTTTTTCTTTCCCTTTGTGCAGCCAGATGGGACTAGTTTAGTTTTGGATTGTGTTCAGAATGGACTACTTGGACTACTTTGACTCCGTGCTGTATGACTCTATGACTTTAGTTATAATTAACTGCTGATTACACAAACCTTTCATTGGACTGATACTGGGCTAAAATAGTTAATTATATTAGAGGATAGATTACTTAGGTTTATATTCCCTCAAGTGTAAAAGATTAACTGTGATCTAATTGTTTAAAACAATGAAAGAGATTGGTAACTAAGACTATAATTTCTTTTGGTGGGGGCTGTGAGATTGGGGCAAGAGCCAGAACAAGGTGAGATAACCTTTAAATTAGGGTTTGCTAATTGTGATGTGATAACAGGAAAAACATCTTCACAAAAACATACGTAGTCATCTGTAATTCTCTCCTCCAAAATACTTTGAAATTGCAAGTCAATTGAAATATATCAGAACTGAAATTAACATTTTTTTTAAGACAGTAATGGTTTTGGAACAAATGTGGTGTAAATGGGTTTAAGGTGGAGATCACAGGGGGCAAATATCTCCTTTTGTCCCTATATTGCTGGTGGAATGCTTATCAATGTCTTCTAGTTGCTGAATTGCAGATTTTGCAAATTTAGCAGGTCAGAGATGTTGCTCAGAATTTGCAAATATGACCTTTGTATGGCATTGACACAATCACTTAGAAAATGAAATAAGTTTTCTAATTTATATGTTTAGATAGGAACCTGAGGTGGAGGTGCCTGTGTTGGACTGGGGTGGACAAGGTCCGAAGTAACACAACACCAGGTTATATTCCAATGGGTTTATCTAAAATCACAATCTGTTCCTTTGTCAGTCGTAGTGAAGAGAAGCACACAGGCACAGAATCCATAGGCAGACAGATCAAATGATCATACAGTTTGTATGAATGGAATGTCTACAAGCTGAATAACAAGTCTCTGCAGATGATCAAATGTGTCAAATGGTGTGAGTAAAGTGTCAACAGCTGAATAGCAAGTGAAGGGATGACCAATGATCCGATTTATTGAGGCAGAGAGATAATCACAAAAAATTAAAATACAATGGTGCTGGAGAGCAACCAAACGGCCGGAATAACATGATAGGTGTAAGAGTCACATGCTGAGGGTCTAACCATGTAACAAGTAATCCAAAACTGTACAAACTAATTAAAGTACAGAGATCATAACAAGTTATTAAGCTGACAGTGTCAAAACAGGACAGTAAGGAAGATTTTACAAATACAGAACAATGTGGTAGGGTCACATGTGGCACAATATCAACCCAGCTCCGTCACGGTTGAGGCCATCTTCATGGGTATGGAACCTTTTTATCAGTTTTTGCTTGGTCATTCTGCATTGTTGTGTATCTTGAAGGCCACCTTAGAGAACGCTTACCCGAAGATCAGAAGCTGAACGTCTTTGACTGCAAACTGGGAGGGAACATTCCTGTCTGGTGATTGTTGCATGGTGCCCATTTATTCGTTGTCATAGCGTCTGCATTGGCAGAGTTCCATAAGTATCTGCCATGTACATGGTGGGTGAAGTTTCCATGTGTGATGGTAGTGTCCATGTCATTGATCTGGCAGGGTTGTGTGGTGTTGTGGTCAGTGTTGTCCCAAAGCCTTCAGGCAGATACTCAAAAAGATTAATGAGGGCAAAGCAGTAGACTTTGTTTAAGTGGACTTTAGTATTGTAGACTAAATCATAAAATTAGATCACATGGGATTCAGGGTGAGCTTACCAAATGAATACAAAATTGGCTTGATGTTAGGAGTCAGAGGGTGGTGGTGGATTCAGACTGGAGACCTGTTCCACAGGGATTGGTACTGGGTGCACTTTTGTTTGTCATTTATATAAACTATTGGGATGAGAAATATATGAGGCATGGTTAGTTAGCTTGCAGATGACGCCAAAATTGTTGGTATAGTTGACGATGACAATGTTGTAAATCTCTATGACTCTATAATTGGGTCAAAGGGCTGAGGTGTAGCAATTTAATTTGGATAAATGCGAGGTATTGCATTTTAGTAAAATAAACAAGGGCAGGACTTACATAATTTCTGTTAGGGCGCTGGGTAATGTTGTAGAACTGAGAGACCCAGGAGTTCAGGTACAAAATTCTTTGAAATTTGCATCACAGGTTAGACAGAGTGATTAAGAAGGTATTTAGCATGCTTGACTTTATTGCTCATACCTCTGAGTATTGGAGTTGGAACACCATGTTGAGCATGTACAGAATATTGGTGAGACTCTTCTGGAGTAATGTATCCAGTTCTGGTCATCCTGCTGAGGGACGGATATTATTAAATTGCAGAAGGCTCAGAAAAGATTTCCTAGGATATTGCCGGAAGTGGAGGGTTTGAAAGAGGCTGAATAGGAATGGCACTTTTTTCACTGCAGCATAGGAGGTAATGGGGTGACTTTAAAGAAGTTAATAAACATGCTTGGCATATATAAGGTGGTCCATGATAGTGTCTTGGCATCTTACGGTGGTCTCTCGACCCAGCATCCAAGGTGGCTGGCAGTGCGAGCAAGATCCAGTGTGTACCTGGCGGTCAGAGACTGCGAGTGGGTCCTGTGATCGGAAACTGTGAGCAGGTCCTGTCAGTAATATTCTGGAGGCAGCAGGAGGAGATTGGAGGTGACAGCTTCAGTGGTGGCAGCAGCAGTGATAACATGCCAGCCTAACACGGGAAAAGTGAGTGGTGTGGAAGGTTTCCCCAGTATCTATGGCGGCAGTGAGAACAGGCAACTGTGGTCTCCCAGAGAGCGAGCTCAGTAGCAGAGACTGGGGCCCCTTTATTATTCTAGTTTATATTAAGAAGGACTTTAATGTTTACCATTACTTTATTTCTTTAATTTTCTACTTATTCTACGAAGGTCTGTAATGCTTAACTTTTTAATTTTGCTTTGTTTTACTACTTCGTACCTGAGTTTTTTGTATTTAGGCACCTTTGTACCTAAAATGGCACTGTGTGTGTGGCAACATTAAGACACTTTTCACTGTACTCCTGTGCTTCTGTACTTGGGTACACGTGACAATAAAATCTAAATCTAAATCCAATCTAAATCTTTTCCCTAAGGTAGGAGAGTTCAAAATTAAGAGGCATATTTTTAAGGTGAAGAGAAAAAGGTTTTAGAAAGGACATGAGGAGCAATGTTTTTACAGAAAGAGTGGCTTATGTGTGGAATTACCTGCCAGAAGAAATGATAGATGCAGGTACAGTTACAACACTTCGAAGTAATTTGGACAAGCACATGAATAGGAAAGGATTGGAGGGATATGGGCCAAATGCAGACAAGTGGGACTAGTTTAGTTTGGGAACATGGTCAGCAAGGGCCTGTTTCCAAGCTGTGTGACTCTATAACTTTATAAAGGAACCTAGAATAAACCAAAGAATGCAAATCCTGAGAATCAGAAACTGTACAAACTGCTGGAGAAACTCAGCAGGTCTGGCAGCATTTCTGGATTGAAAACAAAATTAACTTTTTTATACTGACTCTTCTTTAGAACTGATTATAGAATCATAGAATCCCTATATTGTGGAAACAGGCCATTTGGCCCAACAGGTCCACATTGAACTTCCAGAAAGCATCCCACCCGCACCCATCTCCCTTACCTTATCCCTGTAACCCTGCATTTCTCATGTCTAACCCACCTAACCTGCACATCCTTGAACACTATGGACAATTTAGTATTGCCAATCCACCTAACTTGCACACCTTTGGAGTGTGGAAGCCAACTGGAGTACCCGGCAGAAACCCACACAGTCAGTCGGGAGAACGTGCAAACTCCACACAGACAGTCACCCAAACTGGCTCCCCGATGCTGTGAGGCAGCAGTGCTAACCACTGAGCCATCGTGCTGCCCTGACGAAATGAGGAAAAGGTTAAGTGAAGTTGGAGCTCAGAGAGAGAGAGAAAAGAGCAATTGGATCAACAAAGGAATGAGTAATGGTCGTCTGGGAGAATCAATAGCTGCTAGTAGCTGACAACAGGTTGGTTGCAGTTCGTTGATGTATTGTTATAATCCTGAAACCAATAACTTTTATAATGCTATGACCATGAACAAAGAATTGTGACAGGATTTCACATTTTAAGATTTTTACTGAAACAAACCAATTAGAATCAACATTGATCAAACATTAAGGCGGCACGGTGGCACAGTGGAAGGCGGCACGGTGGCACAGTCGAAGGCGGCACGGTGGCACAGTGGTTAGCACTGCTGCCGCACAGCGCCAGGGACCTGGGTTCAATTCCCGCCTCAGGCGACTGACTGTGTGGAGTTTGCACGTTCTCCCCGTGTCTGCGTGGGTTTCCTCCAGGTGCTCCGGTTTCCTCCCACAGTCCAAAGATGTGCGGGTCAGGTGAATTGGCCATGCTAAATTGCCCGTAGTGTTAGGTAAGGGGTATGGGTGGGTTGTCGCTTCGGTGGGTCGGTGTGGACTTGTTGGGCCGAAGGGCCTGTTTCCACACTGTAAGTAATCTAATCTAATTACTTAGTAGGCAACTAATAAAATAAATTACAGCAAAGCTATCTCTTTGTAGCTTTTAACACAATGGAAAACCCATGGCATGTTTATTCATTACACAACACTCTCTACAGAGATGTAGTCTTAAATTGAAAGCCTAATTCCTCTCAACATTAATAGGGTTCCTTCTCTTCAGTGTTCCATTAATCCAAGTCCTTTACACTCAGCCCTTTGAGCATAATTGAACCTTCCATTGTAAGGTTCCCTTTAGTTATTCCATGAGTTGTTTTTCACTATCCTTCTTTCCTCAAAGTTTCCTTCCTCCCAGCTGTCTGTTTAGTGAGTAATCCAAGAGAAACCCTTTTCTTCAGTTTGACATTGAAGCAACTGTGGTGATTTCTCTTTTCCCAAAATCCTTCTGTTTGATTAGCTCTGATAGCTTGTGAATCTGAAGCAGTAAGGCCAGTTGCTTCTTTTTTATCCAGGTGTCAATGCTTAGAACTGACTTTGACTAAGATTTGATCTTGGTTTCTGACCTTGTGGCAGTCAGATCACATGGGCATATTGTCAGGAAGAATTCAGCACAACTTCTCAAGGCATTCTGTTTTACTTTAAAGTGACAACTTAAAATGTAACTGTCTTAGAAAATACATCAGTGTTAACATCTTGCCCCCAAAATTAGAAGAACATTATGACAATATTATTTTTTCTCTAACATTATCAAATTATAACAATGTAAACTCCTCAACTAACTTAATACATATAATACAAATGACATGATTCTCACTTTGTCTTGACAACACAAGTTTAATCCATAACAAGTATCAGTAGGTACTGCTAGGGTTTAAAGTTCAGTATTGTCTTGTAAACCAGAATCTATGACTGGTGGATTTGTAGTTGTTACTGCATTTCTAAGGCTTGGACAGTGGCTGTCTCCCCAACGAGATGTTAACATGAAGCCTCAGCTTATCCCTTAACCAAATGTAAAAATCCTAGGGTACTCTTCTGAGAAAGACCCAAGTGCCTGGACAAGGTAAGCTCTCAACCAACACCATTAAGTCAGATTATTGGGTCATCAGCATTGTCTGTGGGTTCTTGCTGTGTACATATCGATTGCTGGATCATGGCTGTGGTTCTGCTCACAGGCACTTAACTGAGGTCTTGAAGAATGGTACAGAAATGCAACTTATTTCTTTAGTTTTCACATGTCCCTTAATGTATCTGCTGCACACGCCTCACTGTAATCGCATCATCCGCCGACATTTCCACCATGTCCAAACGGACCCCACCACCAGAGATATATTTCCCTCCCTACCCCTTTCCGCAAAGACCGTTCCCTCCATGACTACCTGGTCAGGTCCATGCCCCCCAACAACCCACCCTCCTGTCCTGGCACCTTCCTCTGCCACTGCAGGAATTGCAAAATCTGCACCCACACCTCCCCCCTCACCTCCATCCAAGGCCGCAAAGGAGCCTTCTACATCCATCAAATTTTCACCTGCACATCCACCAATGTCATTTATTGTATCCGTTGCTCCCAATGCGGTCTCCTCTACATTTGGGGAGACTGGATGCCTCCTTGCAGAGCGCTTTAGGGAACATCTCCAGGACACCCGCACCAATCAACCTCACCGCCCCATGGCCCATCATTTCAACACCCCCTCCCACTCTGCTGAGGACATTCAGGTCCTGGGCCTCCACCACCCCCCTCCCTCACCACCCGATGCCTGGAAGAAGAACGCCTCATCTTCTGCCTCGGAACACTTCAACCCCAGGGCATCAATGTGGACTTGGCCAGTTTCCTCATTTCTCCTTCCCCCCACCTTACCCCAGTTCCACCCTTCCAGCTCAGCACTGTCCTCATGACCTGTCCTAGCTGCCAATCTCCCTTCCCACCTATCCGCTCCACCCTCCTCCCTGAGCTATCACCTTTATCCCCATCCCCATTTACCTATTGTACTCTTTGCTACCTTCACCCACCCTCGACTATGACCTATCATCTCCATCCCCACCCCCATTCACCTATTGTACTCTTTGCTACCTTCTCCCCAGCAGCGCGCCCCCCCCCCCCCCCCCCAATTTATCTCTCCACCCTAGAAGCTCTCTGTCTCCATTCCTGATGAAGGGCTTTTGCCAGAAACATCGATTTCCAGCTCCTCGGATGCTGCCTGACCTGCTGTGCTTTTCCAGCACTGCTCTAATCCAGAGTCCTTAGAAAATTGTACATTTACCTTGGTCAAGTTGACATTGTCAAGAACAGTATTATCATTAAGGTGTTGATCTTTTAATGCAATCCATGATCCACCCTGGTCATGTTTTAACTTCAGTTTTGCTTTGACTTCCATGTCTGAATGAGGTTAAGTGGGATGAGATCAAAACAAAACCTAAAATGACCAAACTGCAAATAGGTAGCAAGCTAACAAAAACAACAAGAAGAGGGAATAGAAAAATGGCAGGAAAAGCACAGTGTTAGTCAGAAGTTATAACATTGTGGTTTCAGGCATGACTTTACAATGTACATTGTTTGATCCTGTTTCAGTGATTCTGTATTTCCTCCAACTCCAATCTATACAGAAATGAAAATGTATCTGTCAACCTTGATAACCTTCTCTACAACCCTTCAGTTTATTTCTGTAGGGTTATTTAGAAATATTGGACTGACATTGTGCCTGATTAATTGTGCTTGGTGGTATTGCAGCATGAAAATGTGTTGCTGGAAAAGCGCAACAGGTCAGGCAGCATCCAAGGAGCAGGAGAATCGACGTTTCGGGCGTGAGCCCTTCTTCAGGTATTGCAGCATGCCATATGGTACTCCAACTGTTAGGGTTTGTCACACTAATCATGTTGTTATGTTTCAGGGTAAGATGCAGGGATGTTATGAAACATATATTATACTTAACTGCTGATTGCTTGATTTGGCTTGCAAAAGAGTGGATGGGGAAGTATTTTCGGAGGAATTATTGACTGGGGTTCCTGGCTAATAAGCAAAAAATTCCTGATGGAAATTTGAGCCCTTGCTCAGTACAGTGCAATAAGCAATGACTTGTCTGGCCAGTAGAATATGGCACACTTTGTAATTGATAACCTGCTCTGAGGAAAGATCCATGACCTGAAACAGTAACACTGTACTTTTCTCTCTCTGCTGATGCTGCCTGACCCACTGAACATTTTCCACCATTTTCAATTTATGTTTCTGACCTTCTCAAGCTTGACCAAACAGTGTTATAGTTGTATGATCTGTATGAGAATTTGTACCCTGACTGCAAATAAGACAGAAAGGTTATTTCCTCAGTTACCCCATAGAAGAGAGCTTTCCTTAACTCATGGAGTTATGACAGTAGAATACTTGTGATTTGATAACTTATAGGCTGCATGGACCTCAGTTATACTATTTACTCCATCCTATTTGCACCTCAAAGGTATTATAAAGGCAAGTTATGCCAGACTTATCATCTTGGTCATTGTGAGATTAACAGAGTTGAAATAGTTGATAGTCCAAGTGCTCAGATGTCAGTCAGATTCAGCTGTAGTGCAGGAGAGATAAGCTATCCTTGTGTTCTCTGATCTCATAGAGGAGCAACTAAGACAACTATTTCTTCCTAAATTGAATGTAAGAGAATGTTTCTGTTTGACTTTACTAGAGGTATGTGCTGGGGAATACTTACCCATCAGCCATGGTTCAGTTGCCAGCACCCCACCTCTTGAGTCCAAAGATTGTCAAAGTGTAATGGGATTAACATCAGAAACTTAGCTCATGATAACAATGATGTAGTAAGAGTGTTGAAAAATGTGGTGCTGGAAAAACACAGCAGGTCAGGCAGCATCTGAGGAGCAGGCAAATCGATGTTTCGGGCATAAACCCTTCTTCAGGAATGAGGCTGGTGTGCCAAGCATGCTGAGATAAAGGGTAGGGGGGGAGGGAATTTGGGAGAGGGGCGCTGGGAATACGATAGGTGGAAGGAGATGAGGGTGAGGGTGATAGGCCGGAGAGGGCGTGGGGGTGGAGAGGTCGGGAAGAAGATTGCGGGTAAGATTGTAGTAAGAGTGTCAGAGTCACGTGGTTAAATCATGAGATCTAGAAAGAAACAAAAGCTCTAACGTCTTATGAAGATAATGTGTGATTATATCAAGTTGTAAATATAAAGTTCTTGCAGAATGTTCCATGGCCTTCAGCAGATTCTTCTGGGAGCCTAAACAGTCCCAAAATCCCAGACACACAACAAAACAATTGCAGGTTCAAGTCCCACTCCAGAGACTACCAATGCATTAATGAGACAGTGCGAAACATTAGAGGTGCTGAGTGATTTTCTTTGTTTCCAAAGGGCGATGGAAGATTTTATAAAATATGATAAACATTCCAAAGAATAGTCACATCCTGAAAAGTTAACCTGTTGTTCATGTGCAGATTCTGGCCAAGATGTTGTAACAGTTCCAGCACATCCAATATTTTGTTTAAAAGAAATTCTCACATTTATAGACTCTAGTTGATTGTCAAGAGAGTCAAGGGTTGTGGTAGGCAGACGGAAATGTGGAGTTGAGACTACAACCATATTAACCTTGATCTTATTTGATGTGGGGCAGAATTGAAGGGCAAAATGGTCCACTTCTGCTTCTGAGTTCTAACTTTGCATTTTGTTTGGATGAGATGTTAAATCAAGTTTTCACTCATCCCTGTCTAAACCAATAGCTAAAGATAGATAAATAAATCCTCACATTGTTGTGCACAAATTTGCTGCTGCCTTTCCTACATGACAATAATGCTTGTGTTTCCAGAGTACTTTATTAGCTGTAGAGTGCTTTGGAAGATGCTGAGAACATGGAAGATGCCATAGAAATACAAGCCCTTCCTTCCTGCATAACAAATTTCTTGAAAGTGTACTTCTCCATGTAGCCCCTGTGCATGTTGATATACTGTCATATGAGGTATGTGACTTTCTGATAAAATAATCTTCCAGTTATCCCTGTTCAAGTCAAAATTTTTCTAATCTTCTTGAATGATTAGCCTTATCTTTCAGATGACAACTCTCTTTGCAGAGTGGTTATCTCTCCTGAACGCTTGTCTTTATTGGTCAGTGCATTGAGTATAGGAGTTGGGAGGTCATGTTACAGCAATACAGATTATTGGAATAGGCCACTCTTGGAATGTGTGCAGTTCTGGGCTTCCAGATATAGGAAGGATGTTGTGAAACTTGAAAGGGTTCAGAAAAGATTCACGAGGATGTTGCCAGGGTTGGAGGGTTTGGGCTAAAGGGAGAGGCTGAATAGACTGGGGTTATTTTCCTTTAACTGAGGAGTGACCTTATAGAGGTTTATAAAATCATGAGGGGCTTGGATAGAGTGAATAGACAAGATATTTTCCCTATGGTGGGGTAGTCCAAAACTAGACGACATAAGTTGAAGGTGAGAGGGGAAAAGTTTAAAAGGGACTTTAGGGGCAACATTTTCATGCAGAAGGTGGTATGTATATGGAATCATTTGCCAGAGGTAGTGATGGAGGTTGGTACAGCTACAACATTTAAAAGGCATCTGGATTGATATATGAATAGGAAAGATTTAGAGGGATATGCGCCAAATGCTTGCAAATGGGACTAGATTAATTTAGGATATCTGTTTAGCATGGATGAGTTGGACCTAAGGGTCTGTGTCCGTGCTGTATATCTCTATGACTGACTCTAAAGAAAGGATGTAAATGCTACAAAATAATAAAGTTGCAGAAGGAAAGGCTTTCGAGTCTTAAAGAGGATATCAAGGCTGAACTCACGTGTCACAGAATCACTGAATTGTTGTGGTGCAGAAGGAGGCAATTCAACCCATTGTGCCTGCAACAGCTCTTCGAATGAGGAACAGTACCTAGTGCCAATCTCCTGCTTTCCCCATACCCTTGCACACTATCTCTATCTAACTAATTATCCAATGCCCTTTTGAATTGTTGTCTCACTTGAACCTGCCACCACATGTCAAATAGTGTGTTCTCTACCCTACCTGAAAATGATTGTGCTGACATCACCCTTTCTTCATTGCATATCACTTTAAATCTGCACCATCTCACTCTTGTTTCTTTTGCAAGCGGGAAAAGTATCTCCCTATCTACTTTATCTAGCCCACTTAGGATTTTGAAAACCTCATAGAACATAGAACAATACAGCACAGAACAGGCCCTTCGGCCCTCGATGTTGCACTGACGTGTGAACTAATCTAAGCCCATCCCCCTACACTATTCCATCGTCATCCATCCAAGGATTGTTTAAATCTCCCTAATGTGGCTGAGTTAACTACATTGGCAGGCAGGGCTTTCCATGCCATTATCACTGTCTGAGTGAAGAACCTACCTCTAACATCTGTCTTAAATCTATCACCCCTCAATTTGCAGCTATGCCCCCTCGTACAAGCAGATATCATCATCCTAGGGAAAAGACTGTCACTGTCCACCCTATCTAATCCTCTGATCATCTTGTATGTCTTTGTTAAATCACCTCTTAGCCGCCATCTTTCCAACGAGAACAGACCCAAGTCCCTCAGCCTTTCCTCATAAGATATTCGCATCACTTCATAACAGGCAAACAGACAACATCCTGGTAAATCTCCTCTGCACCTTTTCCAATGCTTCCACATCCTTCCTGGGGCAATCAGAACTACAAACAATACTCCAAATGAGTCCACACTAGTGTTTTGTACAGTTGCAGCATGATATCGGCTCTGAAACTCAATCCCCCTAACAATAAAACTAAAAACACTGTATGCCTTCTTAACAGCACTATCAACCAGGTGGCAACTTTCAGGGATCTTTGTACATGGACACTGAGATCCCTCTGCACATCCACACTACCAAGAATCTTTCTATTGACCTAGTAATCTGCCTTCCTGTTATTCTTCCCAAAGTGAATCACCTCACATTTATCTGCATTGAACTTCATTTACCATCTTGCAGCCCAGTTCTGCAATTTATCTAAGTCCCCTGCAGCCTGCAACATTCTTCCACATTGTCTACCACTCCACTGATTTTAGTGTCATCTGCAAACTTACTAACCAATCCGCTGTGTCCCAGTCGTTTATAAAAATGACAAACAGCAATAGTCCCAAAACAGATCATTGTGGAACACCACTAGTAACCAAACTCCAGGCTGAATATTTTCCATCAACCATCACTCATTGCCTTCTTACAGAAAGCCAGTTTCTGATCCAAACTGCTAAATCACCTTCAATCTCATGCCTCCGTATTTTCTCCAGTAGCCTGTCATAGGCTTTGCTGAAGTCCATGTACACCTTGTCAATTGCCCTACCCTCATCCACCTTCTCAAAAATCTCAGTAAGGTTTGTGAGACACGACCTGTCCTTGACAAATCCATTTCGACTATTTCCAATTAAATTGTTGCTTGCTAGATGATTATAAATCCAAGCTCTTAGAATCCTTTCCAAAACCTTTCCTACAACAAATGTAAAGCTCACTGGTCTATAATTACCTGGGTTATCTCTACTGCCCTCTTGAACAAGGGCACAACATTTGCAATCCTCCAGCCCTCTGGTACTAAACCTGTAGGTAATGACGACTCAAGGATCAAGCCAACGGCTCAGCCATCTCCTTCCTAGCTTCCCAGAGAATTCTTGGAAAAATCCCATCCGGCCCAGAGAACTTAGCTATTTTCACACCTTCTAGAATTGATAACACCTCCTCCTTGCTAAACACTCAATCCTTTCAAGCCTAATAGCCGTATTTCAGTCTTCTTCTCTACAATATTCTCCTTTTCCTGAGTGAAAACAGATGAGAAATATTCGTTTAGCACCTCTCCGATCTCCACAGTATCCACACACAACTTCCCACTTCTGTCTTTGACTGGCATTATTCCTACCCTCGTCATCCTTTTATTCCTCATATATCTGTAGAAAGCTTTAGGGTTCTCCTTTATTCTACCTGCTAAAGACTGCTCATGTCCCCTTCTAGCTCTTCTTAACTCTCTCTTTAAATCCTTCCTTGCTAATCTGTAACTCTCCATCGCCACATCTGAACCATCTCGCCTCAACGTCACAACGTCCCTCTTCCGCTTAACAAGAGATGCAATTTCTTTAGTAAACCACAGTTCCCTTATCTTACCACTTCCTCCTTGCCTAACAGTGACATACCTATCAAAGACACGCAATATCTGTTCCTTAAACCAGCTCCATATTTCAATTGTCCTAATCCTCTGCATTTTGCTGCCCTATTCTGTGCCTCATAAGTCTTGCCTAATCATATAACTGCCTTCCCCCATCTATAACTCTTGTCCTGTCGTATGTACCTATCCCTTTCAATCACTAAGCTGAATGTAACTGAATTATGGTCACTCTCTCCAAAGTGCTCACCTACCACTAAATCAAACACCTGGCCTAGTTCATTACCAGATCCAGTGTGGCCTCCCCTCTTGTCAGCCCTTCGATATACTGTGTCAGGAAACCCTCCTGTTCACATTGGACAAAAACTGATCCATCTGACGTACTGGAGTTATACATTTCCAATCAATGTTGGGGAAATTGAAAGCCCCCATAAAGATCACCCTGTTACTTTTGCTCCTGCCCAGAATCGATTTGCCATCTCTCCTCCACATCCCTGGAATTTTGCAGAGGCCTATAAAAAAACCCCCAGCAGTGTGACCTCTCCTCTCCTGTTTCTAACCTCAGCCCATACCACCTCAGTAGACGAGTCCTCGTCAAATGTTATTTTAGCCAACGCTATACCATCCTTGACTAACAAAGCCACACCTCCCCCTCTTTTACCACCTTCCCTGGCCTTAATGAAACCTCTAAACCCTGGAATCTGCAACATCCATTCCTGATCTTGCTCTATCCATGTTCCAATAATAGCAACAACACCGAAGTCCCAGGTACCTATCCATGCTGCAAGCTCACCTATCTTATTCCGATTCTCCTGGCATTGAAGTGGACACACTTCAAACCAGTTTGCTGTCAGCCAACACACTCCTGTGACCATGAAATTCTGTCCATGTCCTCCTTACTCTCATCCTCCTGTGCACTGCAACTACAGCACAGGTTTCCAACCCCCGCTGAGCTGTTTAAACCCACCCGAATAGCACTAGCAAATTTTCAACCCAGGATATTAGTACCCCTCTGGTTCAAGTGAAGACCATCCTGTTTCTAGAGGTCCCATTCTCCCCAGAATGAGCCCCAATTATCCATAAACCTGAAACCCTGCCTCCTGTACCATCCTGCAGCCACGTGTTCAGCTGATATCTCTCCCTGTTCTTCGCCTCACTATCACGTGGCATGGTTAACAATCCAGAGATAACAAGTCTGTTTGTTCTCACTGTCAGCTTCCATCCTAACTCCCTGAAATCCTGCCTTATATCCCTACCCCTCTTTCTACCTATGTCATTGGTACCTATGAGGACCATGGCTTGGGGCTGGTCATCTCAAGCAAGTATCCTCTCAGTCTTTCTCTCTCCCAGGAGAACAGTTCCAAATTCCTCAATCTATTCTCGTAACTGAAGTTCCTCATTTCTGCATTCTCCAAATTGTTTCTGTCCAGTACATTGTGGCACAATGTATGTAATACATTGTATACATCCACAATGTATACAATACTTGAGCTGATCACTTGCCTTCCAGCCTCCTGCTCGTCTACTTTGGATTCCAGAATCTGCAGTTTTTTTTTGTCTGCCCCGCTCCCCCAAAGACCACCCCCTCCCTCTTTATCTGCAGCTCCCCCTACCATTTCCATTTCTGAAGAAACATTATACCTGAAACGTCGACTTCTCCACATCCTGATGCTGTCTGGCTTGCTGTGTTCTTCCAGCCTCCTTGTCTACTGAGGGCTAACAAGTGTGTTGTACATATACAAAATCACCTCCCTGATCTTTCATTCTATGCCCCTATTAATAAAGCCGAGGACACTATATGTTTTATTAACTGCTCTCTCCAACTGTTCTGCCTCCTTCAATGATCTGTGTATATATTCACTCAGGTCCCTCTGTTCTTGCACCCCCTTTAGAAGTGTACCCCCTCTTTTATATTGACTTTCAATTTTCTTCCTATCCAAATGCATCACCTCACACTGCATTCAATGTATTCAATGCAACCTCAATGCATTGTACCTCACCTGCCACCTTTTGATGAAGGGCTTATGCCCGAAACGTCGAATTTCCTATTCCTTGGATGCTGCCTAACCTGCTGTGCTTTAACCAGCAACACATTTTCAGCTGCCACCTTTTCACCCACTCAACCAATTTGTCAATGTCTTTTTGGAGTTCCACTCTGTCCTTACAGTTTATAATCCTTCCAAGTTTTATGTCATCTGCAAACTTTGAAATTACCCTCTACACACCAAAATCCAGATAATTAATGAAGCAAGGTCCTAATACCAACTTCTGGGGATCTCCACTACAAACCTTCTTCCAGCCCAAAAAATATCCATTGACCAATACTGTAAGTTTCCTATCATTCAGCCAGTTTAGTTTCCAATCCAGCTTTGTAACCACATGTGAGGTTTGGTGAGTTACCACATTTTGCTGCAGCTCTACATTTCCTCAGACATGTAATTGTAAGCTGTAAATAAAGTAGTGAATAGGTAGAGGAGGTAGAAGAAGAAACTGCAAAACAAAAACAAAATAATATGATGAAATGAAAGAGGAAAATAATAAATGCTTATCACCAATTGTGGTGATAAAAATTTAGATGAAGTTAAAAGGGCAGAGAGTTGGCAGAAATGGCATACAAATATACAAATGGTGTAATACAAAACTGCAAATCAAAATTCTGTGGAAAAATTGTTGAACTAAACAGTTAATCTTTATGACTATCCACTGTCTTATTGGCAGAGAGATGCAGAAATGCTGCTGGTATGGCTTCAGGACATCTAAAAGTGCTTTATAGCCAACAAAATATTTTTGAAGTGTTGTCACCAGGAGAGCTCCTCTGCTGAACTTATATCCAACTGAGAGAGCAGACAAGACCTTGTTTTAAAGATAGTATCTGACTAGATTTTGGACTCCAGTCTCCAGAGTACGGCTGTATCGAGTCCAAGACCCTGTGCCCGAGAAGTGAGAATTTTAGCAACAGAGGTACAACTGACAAGCACTTACTCTGTTTTCCTGCAGTTCCTAGTCACTTCATTTTTGTATACAGCAGAGCCTATTAAGCTTCACCCACACAGAATGAGATCATGGAAGAATTAATTGGCACTGCTCCTGCTATGGTTATACCATGCAATCTTCTCCATTCCTGCCTGCCATCTGATTAGATTTCTAAACTGGTGTGTTCAATATAAAGAATAAGAATTTATACTGAAGGAGTTAACCAAAGTCAAATGGGAGAAGACTTGTTTTGACTGTAAATACTGACATAATTTGGGAATGCTTCATGCTACAGTGATCAGCAGCCCTGTGAAATAACTGCACAGAAGCCGATGTCCTGTAACCAAGTCACCCTTTATTTACTGGTACACTGTACACTGGCTGTGATCAGCCAGCCAGCCTGGAGCCAGTCCTCAATTGAGGAGATTCTAATCTCCTGATTCTATTGGTCAGCCAAGGCTTTCCTGATGAGCCCCGGTTAACAACCTCAATCAAGAACTTCATAGTTAACAAGGTCAACCTGGTCCCAATCACTACAACTCTCCCCCATCTCAAGTCCAAGGATATTGGCTAGGTCTTTCGCTTGTAGCTTCTCTTGTGTTGCTTTCGGCCCAGGTCCGCTTCCTCTGACTTGGACTCCGATTCGGGCGGCATGTACCGGACCGTGGCCTATCTCTTGCATTCGGAAAATCTCAGAAGAGTCTTCTCCTCTTCCTCCAGCGGCAACATTATCAAGGCTGCATCCATTTCAGACTCGGAGGTATCCACGACACTAGATGGAGGGAGAGCACCTACGGTTTCAGATGGCCCTTCGGGCTGTTCTGAGGGGCCAGGTATGTTTGCCTCCTGCCCCATTTGTGAGGTAACGGCTTTCATGTGATCCATGTGTTTGTTCAGGCCTGTGTCACCTACCCGAACTTGGTAAGTCACGGGACCTGACCTCACGTCAACCTCACCTCATACCCATACAGGGCCATTTCCATAGTTCTGGTACAAAACGTCATCCCCTGAATTAAATTGTTTCCCTTACTTCGAGGAGGCTGGCATTGATGTTCTTGCTGCTGTTTCACCCTCTCCCCCATCTGGAAATATCAGGTTTAACCTGGTGCACAGTCTTCTTTCCATTAGCAATTCTGCTGGAGCTGTCCCTATTGTTGTGTGTGTGGTGGTCCTATAATCAAACAGGAACTGGGACAGTTTGTTTAAGCCTGCCTTCGATGTTTGGACTACTCTGTCCATGAGACCATTGGCCTATGGATGGTACAGAACTATTCTTATGTGTCGAATGCCATTGGATTTCAGGATATATTTGAATTTCCTGCTGGTAAATAATGTCCCATTGTCTGTGATCAGTACTAGCGTAAGTCCGTGTATCATGAACGATGCTCGCAGCTTCTCAATCATCATCCCTGAATTTGCTGAATGAACTTTATACACATCCAACCACTTTGAATGGGCATCCACAATGACCAGAAACACTGAGCCCATAAAAGGACTGGCATATTTGACATGCAACTGAGTCCAGGGTTTACCCAGCGATGCCCAATGAATATGGGGTGCTGTTGGTGGCAACTTTTGTCCTTGCTGGCACTCTGGGCACTATTCTTCCAATGTAGCTGGGTTGGCATCCTCCCTGGCCACCAGTCATTGCTTCTCACCAGCATTTTCATCTTAGAAACCCCTGGATGTTCCTGATGAGTTCAACCAGTATCTGGCGTGACCTTTACTTGGGACAATCACCCTGCTCCCCCACACTAGTATGTCAGCTTCTACGTGATTTGGTCTTGCCGGGTCCTAAAAGGTTTCAATCCTGGTTGCAATCCCCTACTCCCACCAGCTGTTTTAGTTTTGCTAGGACAATATCTTTTTTGTGTCCACAGTTGGATATTGTTCACGGTGACTGGAAGGGTGTCCAGAAAGTTTAAACCAAACAGACACTTCCAGGAGAGAGACCGGTGGAGTAGCTGACAGTTGGGAGGTGGCTCAACATATCCGCATTAGCCACTAGGCTTCCTGGACCGTTTTAAATCTTGTACTTATATGTGCTGAGAATAAGGGTCCAATGCTGAATTCTACTGAAGCCTACCCACAGAGGAACAGTACATCTGGAAAGGTGCAGTTGACTCACAAAAGCTCAGTCCAAACACCAAAAAGTAAAAACACATGCAAAAAGGAAAGTACAGACGCTAAAAGCAGAGTGCAAGTGCTAAGCCCTGCCACAAAATCAGTATAGTCCTTCTCTCAAAGTAAAACAAAAAGAATAACACACAGGCTGTAACCAGTTAGTGAAACAACGGTTCCCTAATGAGAAGTTGAATACACTTGTAGCATATTGACTGTGAAGATCAGCCAGTTCAAAAACCAGTCCTCCTAAAAGGAGTACCAGTAACAAACTGGTTGTGTAGATCAGCCAGGTCAGGAATCAGGTCCCTGAAAAACAAAAACCAACAGCAGTACACACTGGCTGTAGCCAGCCAGCTTGGCGTCAGTCCTCAACTGAGGAGATTCTAACCTCTTGGCTGTATATTTTTTTTTTCTCTGAACTGGGTAGATTCTAATGTCCTGTTTATATTTTTTTCATTGCACTCCCCCACCCCAGCACTACTGCCATACAGCAGTAGTGCTCATATTCCTCAGCACCCATGTTTGTGTGTGTGCAGGTGCAAGATACAGTGAAAACACCAAGTGAAAATAACTTTATCAACATCCCACCACTAGAAAAGACACCTGTGTGGCCAATGAACCAGTGACAAGCAAAGCCCAGAGCGAGCAATAGTCTCTTGGTTATATATTGTTTTTTTGTTTTTTAGGATTGTAAATCATTATTTTTTTTCTCATCATATAAACACTACCGCCTAACAGCAGTATTGCTTGTTTTTTCCCAGCATCCATGTCATGTGTGTACAGGTATAGGACACAGTGAAGAACAACAAGTGCAGAAATCTTTATTTATATTCCACCACCAGGAAGAAAGGGGACACACAAATGGCCAGGGACAAGCAGTGCCCTTGTCATTAAAGGGCAATGCTTAAGTGATCAAAAGGTGAAGGGGAGGGCAGGGATCAAAATAGAACTGGAGGGGGAAATAAACACTCCACGCGCCATGGTGCCCAAATCTTTTGGTTATTTTTTTTTCTTTGCTTATTTTTCCCCACCTTTTGGTTATATCAGTCAGCCAAGGCTTTTTTGATTGGCCCAAGTTAACAACCCTGATCAAGAACCTTGTAGCTAATGAGGTCAACCTGGTTCCAATCACTGCACCTGCTTGTGAGCCAGTAGCTTAGGGTACAAAGCCTTACTCCAGGTCTTGATAACCAAGGAAGGTATCATCCTTATGCAGTCCAACTGGCTGTATATCAACTTGTTAATCCATCCAACATTCACCTGTGATAAAATGAAAGAGAACTCTCATCAGCGATCTTTAGAAGGCAATTTTAGTACCTCACCAAGTATAGCCAGGGATAAACATGAAGTTCATGGTTACCAATGTCCAAATGACCTGTTACTGTGCTGCACATTCAATGAAATTCTGCATTAGAACAGAACACCTCAAAAGTACTTTGTTGGTGTAAAGCACTTTGGGACATCCTGAGGTCTCTTTTTAAATGATATGTGATGTCATATTTAATTAACATCAAACCACAACGTTTTACAGCATAAAAGGAGGCTACTGGGCCCATTGTGTCCTTGTCAGCCAAAAGTGAATTATTCAGTCAAGTCCCACCTTCTAGATCTGAGCCCATAGCCCTGCAGATTATATCACTTCACTTTTTTGAAATTATTTTTTGCTAATAATTATTTTTCTGAATCTCCTTTGTAATTAGTGTTCTGTGTCCAATTATGTGAGTCTACTTGACCATTGATGCCCATTGTGCTTGATTGGTTAAACCTAGGTACGGACTAGGCAAAAATAAATACACTGTGTAAGTTATTGGAAGCTAAAGTTGTAAGCATGGAGCAAATATTTTAAAATACTGTCATAAAACCTGCCAAATGCACTGAATCTATTATTATCTCTGCACATTTTGAGATATAAAGTACAGAATAAACCAACAGTGAGAATTACGAAGAAAAATGTAAACTTACTGGCATCTACATTTTTCATTTCTTTGCTGGGAAATTCACTCATACCGTACAATCAGTGGACTTTGAAGTTAATGACCTAGTTATTTGAACCATAGAGCCATAGAGATCTACAGCACAGAAAATGGACCATCAATCCATTAAGTCCGTGCTGGTCAAAAATAACCACCTGACTATTCTAATTCTATTTTCCAGCACTTGGCCCATAGCCTTGAATGCCTTGGCATCACAATTGCACATCTAAATGTCCCTTAAATGTTATGAGGATTTCAAGGAAACCAACCCCAGTCTCTCCAACCTCTCTGCATAACTAAAGCTCTCCAGTCCCAGCAACATCTCGTTAAATCTCCTTTGCATTTGTCCGATGCAATCATTTCTCCTCTTATAATGAGGATTCTAGAACTGCACACAATATTTTAGCTGTAGTCTAATCGAATTTTTATGCAGTTTGAACATAATTTTCCTGCTCTTAAACTCTAGTCAAAAATGAGGTCTGCAGATGCTGGAGATCACAGCTGAAAATGTGTTGCTGGTTAAAGCACAGCAGGTTAGGCAGCATCTCAGGAATAGGGAATTCGACGTTTCGAGCATAAGCCCTTCATCAGGAATGAGAGAGAGTAGCCAAGCAGGCTAAGATAAACTCTAGTCCTCAACTAACAAAGACAAGTATTCCATTCTTGAACGCTTTATTACTTGTCCTGGTACCCTAAGGGACAGGTGGGCATGCGTATCAAAGGTCCTTCTGATCTTTGGTGCTTCCCAGGTCCTACTGTTCATCATGTACTCCTTTTTGCTTTATTTCTCCAGCCCAACTACATTACCTCACATTTATTCAGATCGAATTCCATATTCCTCTGATCAGCCCAGCTAACCTACCCATCTAGGTAAAAACAATGACTGCAGATGCTGGAAACCAGATTCTGGATTAGAGGTGCTGGAAAAGCACAGCAGTTCAGGCAGCATCCGAGGAGCAGTAAAATCGACATTTCAGGCAAAAGCCCTTCATCAGGAATACTGCTGTGCTTTTCCAGCACCTCTAATCCAGAACCTGCCCATCTATATCCTCCTATAATCTAAAACTACCCTCCTCACTATTTAACACACTACCAAATTTTGTACCATCCGCAATCCTATTACGTTCAAGTCTAAATCATTTATATATAGTATAAACTCCCAGGACTCTAATACTAATTCCTGTGAACCCTAGTGGACAAAGGTTCCCGGTCACAAAATCACTCCTCAACTATCACACTGTGCTTTGTGCAACTCAGCCAACACTGGATCCACTTAGCCAAATTTCCTTGGATCCCATGGGCTCTTACCTTTGCTTATCAAAAGCCTTGCTGAAGTCCAAATAGACGATGTTGAATGCATTGCCCTCATCTATGCATCTGATCACCTCTTTGAAAAATTCAATCGGGTTGGTCAGACACGACCTCTCTTTATCAAAACCATGCTGACTGTTTTTGACTAATCTCTGCCTCTACAATTAATTCCATCCCTCAGAATTGTCTTCTCCCTGTTCCCTTCTTGAATGTGTCCCAATGCTGTGACACAGATTTACCCAAGAATATCTGCTCCCAGTCCACTCTGGCCAAATCATACCTGACCTTATTAAAATTGTTCTATCTCTTGTTTAGAAATGTGACTCAACAACATTTTGATAACAATTTTGAATCCAACAGAGTTATGAATACTGTCTGTAAAATACTCCCCACTGATTTTTTTTTTGCTTATTTGTTCACAGGATGAGGGCATTGCTGGCTACTTCAGCATTTATTGCCCAGAGAACAGTTAATAGTCAACCACAATGCTATTGCCCTGGTTTCATAGTTAGGCCAGACAAGGTAATGATGGCACTTTCTTTTCCTCAAGGACATTATTGAAACAGATGGGATTTCTTTTTTCCTGACAATTGATTAATGATTACCATTAGACTGTTAATTCCAAATTCTTAATTAAATTCAAATTCTACTATCTGCCATGGCAGTGGGGGGGGGGGGGGGGGGGGGGAGAGAGGTGGATAATTAGATGTAGCAGTAATCTGGAGGAACATAATATTTGTACATTATCTCAAGGCCATTGAATATTCACGAAGCGTACAAGACGGCATATCTACTTTTGATATGGCAGTGAGTACTCCTGACAAATATTCTGGGCCAAAGAAAAGCAAGATGATTGAATGTTGTAGATTCCAGCAGAGGTGTCAGTGAAATGGTGAGACTATTAAATTATGCGGAATAGTGTTGTAGCAAATGGTTTCCATCTTAAATTTGGCACACCAACCAACAAACTAATTCTTGATCAATTAATTGAAAAGACTAAATTTACTTAAGTTAGGGAATATCTTTGCAATGACATGAATGATCAAACCAAGGTCCTGCCTGATCTCCCAAGTAGACATAAATGATCCCATGCCACTATTTCATGTTTCGAAGTAGTTCTAATCAACCTGTATGGACATATTATGACACACTTTTGGAGCAGGTGGGATCTGTAAATGTGACCCATAAATGAGTAATAACTTTCTGATGAGTCCACACCAGACTTAGATAGATGGTAAGTCCCGGTTGTGTATCCTGCATGTTGTGATGACATTCATGATGCCTTAGACTGCACAATTACACTTACCAACTCAACAAATTAGCAATTAATGCAGGAGTGCTTAGTGACTTGTCTTCACATGGTTTCATAATTATAAGATTGGACATACTTCAGTATAAGGTGTGCTTTTATTAAACTGGCGTCCATTTTTGAAAGAGTTTGAAATAGTTGGACGGATCAAGAAGCTATAACATTGTCTTTTATTGGGACTGTTAACCTCCATTTTTGAAACCACACATCCAGTTCTGAAAAACAGCATTACTGATTCTAACTTGTTTAGTCTGTGTTATATTCTTATGAAGGGAAGTGCTTCCCAAGGAGGTGAAGAATGGGAAGAGAGCAGAGGAGCAGCACTAATGGATAGCACTTTCAAAGGATCAAACAAACACTGATGGGCTGAATGGCTGTTTTTGCTTTGTGACCCTTTGACTTGTGTGCATGAGCTTCTCACATGATGCTGTTGTGTCTTGCTAAAAATAATTCAGTTTGTAAACTGAGAGATGTCATCAAACCGATCAGCTGTCATAGTCCCTGGCTGACTCTGATTGCTGTAAATATCACAGCAGTTATGAAATGAAAATACTAATTTCATTAATCAACAGCAGGTTTTCACTCCTATCCTCTTCTTGAACAATTATCTTTACCTTTGCAGGTTTGAATGTGGTGATTTTGGACATTCTGGAACGGGAGCAAGACAGTTTAGTTGAGCTCTACTTTGGCAGAGGTCAGATAAAAATATCTTTTCCCCTTGGACCAAACAACTTATAAATATCAACAGAAATGTTGAGTCCTTGGACTTACAAAAACAGAGATATTCTCATCCCATTAGAAAGCCTCAATATTTGAAATTCTCCTTCATTGAGTTCAATCGGGGGGAGCACTGATCCCTGTGGTACCCCATGAGTCACTGCCTGCCACTTGGCAAAAGACCTGTTTATTCTTGTTTCCTATCTGATATTTTATCCATGTCAGCATGCTATCTCCATGCACTTTAATTTTACATGCTAATTTGTTATGGGGGTCCTTATCAAAAGCCTTCTGAAAAACCAAATGTTGTAATAAAATTCAAATTTAGAAACAAGTCAATCAAATTTATTAAGTCAGAAGCTTTTGGGAGGGGCAGCGTGATTCTGACCCTAACAGCAGAACTTGACCATGCCATCTCTCCCCGAACAACAGATACAGCAGTTTTTATAGTCTGGATGACGTGTACAACAAAAGCCTGCAAAGACGGTTTCTTGTGTTCTGCGATTGCATGCAGAAATCGCTGGTTGTGTTCTGCACATGCATGTGCAAGATTGTTGTTCTCGGGAACGGGGTACCACACTGTTGTTTTCTGCGCACACGCAAGCAGAGATCACTGTTTCCGGGACCCGCATACCATGACATTGTATTCTGTAAGTATTTCTTCTTTAGTTAGTTTCTGTTTTCACCAAAAAAAGCACTGTTACTTAAATAGTGAATCATTGCAGCATCATATGCAGAGAGATCTGTATGTCCTTGTGCATGGATCACGAAATATTGGTTTGCAAATGCAGCAGGTAATAAATAAAGCCTAATGGAATATTGTCTTTCATTGCTAGAGGAGGTTATGTTGCAGCTGTATTGGGTGCTGGTGAGGCCACACCTGGGAGTATTGTGTACAGTTTTGCTCTCTTTACTTGAGAAAGGATGTACTGGCACTGGAGGGGGTGCAATGGAGGTTCACTAGGTTGATTCTGAAATTGAGAGGGTTGACTTTGAGGAGAGATTGAATAGACTGGGATTATACTCTTTGGAATTTAGAAGAATGAGTGGGGATCTTATAAAAACATATGAAATTATGAAGGGAATAGACAAGATAAAAGCAGGGAGGTTGTTTCCACTGGTGGGTGAAACTAGAATTTGGAGGCATAGCCTCAAAATAAGGGGGAGCACATCTAGGACTGAGTTGAGGAGGAACTTCTTCACCCAAATGGATGTGAATCTGTGGAATTCCCTGCCCAGTGAAGCAGTTGAACCTACCTCAATGAATGTTTTCAAGGCAAAGAGAGATAGATTTTTGAACAGTAAAGGAATTAAGGGCTGTGCTGAGCGGGCGGGTAAGGGCACCGGAGTCCATGAAAGGATCAGCCATGATCTTATTGAATGGCAGAGTACGCTTGCCAGGCCAGATGGCCTAGGCCTGTTCCTATTCCTTATATACTTATCCACCAGCTCCCCCTGATCAACTCTTCTAGTTAATGCTTGAAAAACTTTAGTAGATTTGTCAAGCCTGATTTCTCCTTTCTAAATCCATGCTCTGTCCAATTCTGACACTGTTCTCCAAGTGCTATTAATCTGCTACTAAATCTTTTATCATAGATGCTAACATTTTTCCTCCGAACAATATTAGGTAAACCAGTCTGTAATTATCTGTTTTCTCTCTGTCACCTTTTTTTTAAAGTGAGGGTCCATTAGCTACCAATCCATAACAGCTGTTTCAAAGACTATAGAATCTTGGCAGATGATCATCAATACATCTGCTATTTCTAGGGCCAATTCTTTAAGTGCTTTGGGGTGTAGATTATCAATGTGTGGGAATTTATTGGCCTGTAAACCTCCCCTCACTATTTTCCTTTTAATACTGGTTTCCTTCAGTTTCTTGCTCTCACTAGACATAGACTCCTCAACATTTTTGGGACACTATTTGTTTCTTTGCTTGTGAAGACAGCACTGAAATATGTATTTAATTGATCTGCCACATCTTTGTTGCCCATTATAACATCTATGTTTCTCCCTTTAAATGGACCTACAATTGTCTAATCTTTTTCTCTTTGCCTAATTTCAGTGCTGGTTGTCTGAGGCCCTTGATTGGCCATTTGAGGATTTCATTTGATAGGAAGTAAAATTGACCATGTACCCTCCCACCCACAATTTACTTCTGGTGGAGGTGGTAAGGCAGTGGGGATCAGGTGCACACATATCCTACCAACGTTCCCTCTGAGCTGTGCAAGCACTGTGAGCACACGCGCGCACACGGACACACACACACACACACACACACACACACACACAGTCCCCAGCTTGCAGAAATCGGACACATGGTCCTTGGTTATCTGGGCAGAAACAAACTAAGTTATAGAAAATATAGCACCATGTCGTATTAAAGGTCCCTCCTGCCTCCTGCCATGCCACCAACAGGGTCACAACATTCTGCTCTTTATGCACATGTACAGCAGATGTCATTAGAGTAAAAGAACAGTTTACTCAATGGAGTTGAATAGCCTCCTGCTGTCTTTATGTTCCTGAGGACACAGTGCTTGTTTGTACAGGTCGTTCTGCTATAACACGTATATCATTTATGCAAATTCACTGTATTGTGATTGACAAATTGGGGACACTGTTTCTATGGTTCAAATCTTTAAAACGTGTTGCCCCTAATGTGATTACATCATCAATACTTTAGAAGCTGTTTCTAATTTTTCTATAATGCGGGGTTGCACAAGAATGCGACCACTGCTTTATAGAAGAACTACCCATGAGTTGCAAATTTTCAAACAGGAGATGTCAATTCTTTTCCCTAACATAAACTGACATCAAACTATGAACAGTGAAAACAGCATTCTTCACAGAGTTAAAAACTAATCACTGTCTCACTTGGAAGGAGTGTCAAAATCTTGAAGGACCAGAAAATATGAGATAATATACAGACACTGCACTTCTTTCCCCTGCATGCAAAGGGACAATGGGAAGGGAGAGAATGGCATTAGGTCAGAGGAGTGGACCAAGGTATCATGGTGGGAATGGTTCCTTCTTAATGCTGAAAGGGGAGGTCAGGGGTAGTATGTTTGGTAGTGGCATATGAGGTGTGGCAGAAATGGTGGAGAATGATCCCTTGAATGTAAATTCCTGTTATTGGCCTTATTTCTCCAGAAAGCAGAACTTGTTGAGGAGAAGTTTAAATTACTTCTTTGAAATAACAAATGATTATGATGGGGTAGATATAGAGATGTTTCCGTTTGTGAGGGAGACCAGAACTTGGAGACCATGAGTATAATACTGTGACCAAAAAATCCAGAAAAGCATTCAGAGAGACACCTTTACACAAACAGCGATGAGAATTTGGAATTTGAAACTACATGAAATAGTTGAGAAGAATATAAATACATTTGATGAAAAACCAGACAAATTCCTGGGGGTGAAGACCATAGAGGGATATGCAGATAATGTGAGATGACCTAGGGTAAGAAGAGGTTTATGTGAGGCATAAACATCCTCAGAGATCAGTTCAGCTGTTATGATCATGCAGTAAAAAAAATTTATAAAATTAATCTAAATCTTATCCAGTAAGTGATCTTATATTGTCAGTACCACTGCCAAATAGTATTTAATATTTGCAGAAGAAATAAACATTCAAATTCAAGATATAAACTTTGTCATCAACAGATTTCAAGTCTCTCAGAGATGAATATTATAATTTTCTTTTATCAACTCTTAGAGTATCAGAATACTGGTTTGTATAGAAGATTGCAAAAAAACTAAATTAATCAAAATTCAACAAAATAAATGCAAATTAGAATGAAAATTTAATACATCTCTTCAATAATCATGAAAACTTCTTTAAGTTAAATATATTTTTAAAGATTCAAGTACAATAAATTTTCAAACCATTATTTAATTCACAAAATATTAAAAATAGTTAACTAATGTGATCTCATTTATCACCCATCCCTAACTGCACTCAGTAAGGTGGTGGTGAGCTACCTTCCTGAAACCGCTGCAGTCCATGTTGTAGGTACACTCAGAATGCTATTAAGGAGGGAGTTCCAGGATTGTGACCCAGCGATAATCAATGGGAATGTAGTTCCAAATGAGGGTAATGTGTGATTTGGATAGGGAACTTGCAGTTGGTGATGTCCCTATGCATCTGTTGACCTTATCCTTCAAGGTATTTGCAGTAACAAGTTTGAAAGATCCTGTCAAAGGAGCCTTGGCGAATTGAAGCAGTGCATCTTACCAATGATGGAGGGAGTGAATGGTGATGGGTTGGAGCACCAGTCAAGTAGCCCAGATTGTGCTGAACTTCTTGTGTTGTTGCAACTACACAATACTGCACATTTACTGTCAAATACAAAGAATTACCACATATTCGTTAAATAATGTAATTTTGTATCATTAATCTAAAATGACTAGTACTCCTTGACAAAAATGAAACAATTAGACAGAATGATTCAACCCATTTGAATAAGTAAGGTTTGTTTTATACTGATTTTTTAAAATGACAATATCAAATCTTCTCTTTATCTCCATGGGCTGTCAGCTGTGGCTTACTGGATAGTGTTTTGTTCAACAGTCAAATCTCTGAGTCAAAAATTTGTGTTCAAGGCCTACTCCAGTGCATTGACCACAAGATTCAGGCTGAGAACCCATGTACAGTACTGAGGGCATCTGAACTATTGAAGGTTCATCTTTATTAAACAGAATATGTTTAATAAGTATGTTTAATAATAGAGTATGTTTAATGAAGAGTATGTTTATTTGTCTTCTCAATTCGACTTAAAAGATATTGTGTCATTTTTCAAAGAAGACAAACTTACTTGAATGTATTCAAGGTAGGGGATTTCAGTATCCATCACAAATAGTGCTTTATAAGTAAAATTACCGAATGAGCTTGCTAATTCCGGAAGGGCATATTTTTCAGATTGGGCCTGCAGCAGATATTGAGGGACCACATAAGATGGGAAAGCCTGCCAGACTTTATTCTCACCAGTCTATCTGATACATAAACATCTGCACATGATAGCATTGGTAGGAGTGACCACTGCATAGTCCTTGTGAAAATGAAGTACCCTGTCTTCACCCAGGCATTCCCTCCATATTTCTGTGTGGCACTACCAATGTGCTAAGTTGGATGGATTAAGAACTGATCTAACAGCTCAAAACCAGTAATCCATGAGACTTCATGGGACATCAGCAGCCAGAGAATTCTACTCAATCCTGCATTATTACAAGCCAAGGGATGAATCCTAGTTCAATGAAGAGTGCAGAAGGATATGCCAGAAATAATGCCAGGCATATCTAAAAATAACCAGGTGAATCTACAATACAGGACTACATGCGTTAAAAATATCAGAAGCAAAATGTAATGGACAGTAATAAGTAATCCCACAACCAATGGATTAGATAAAAGCTTGGTAAGTTCTGCCATACCAAGTTATGAATGGCAGTGGACAATTAAACTATTAACAGAAGGAGGTTCCACAAATATCACTACTCTCAATAATGGAGGAGCACATCTCATCAGTGCAAAAGATAAGGCTGAAGCATTTGCAAAAACCTTCAAGCCAGAATGGTGAGTGGATGATCCATCTCAGCCTCCTCCTGAGGTCCCCAGCATCACAGATCCCATTCTTCAGCCAATTTGATTCATTCCTCATGATATTAAGAAATGGCTCAAGGAACTTGGTATTGAACTGGGTTCTATTGAAGATGTTCTCCAGAACCCACTGTGCCCCTAGCCAAGCTGTCTTGTTCTGGTATGGTTACAACACTCAACAAAACCCAAACATTGCCCTGGTATGCCCTGACCACAAATATCAGGACAGATTCAACCTGCCCAATTAGTTCCCGTCAGCCTCCTCTTTCTCATCCACAAAGTTGTCAAATGGGTCATTGACAGTGCGATCAATAACACCTTCCAAACCTTTGTGAACTGGAAGAATAACAGCAGCTGATGCATGGGAACATCACCATCTGCAAGTCCACCTCTGAACCACACACCATCCTGACTTGGAGTATATCACAATTCCTTTACTGTGGTTGGACAAGATTCCTAGCAGCGTTTTGGGTCTACCTACATCACAAGAACTGTAGCATTTCATGTAGAACAATTACCAACGGGCAACAATCAATGACTTTACCAGTGATGCCCACATCTTATGACAGAAGTTTTAAAAACTTATCGCATTGCTGTTTATGGAAGCTTGCTATGGCAAATTGGCTGCTATGTTTCCTATTATATCAGTGGCAACACTTCAGAAGTACTACATTGGCTTGAAAGCACTTTGCGATGTCCTTAGGTTGTGAAAGGTGTAATATAAATGCAAATATTTCCCTTGTGACTCAGTGATCCACTCATTAAGGGAGCTTGGGTGAGTGACCTGAGTTTCTCTCTTCACTGTGAGAAGTGCTTTGTAGAGTCTGGAAGGAAACATCTTGCTTCTCCTCATGCTGATGTGTCCAGGTTTTTCAGGGGAGTCTTCCTGGAGACTCTTGCTATTAAGATAATTTCAAACTACTGTGTCTTATGCACTATTGATTGCTCCAATAGTTGACTGTGATGGGCTTTTGCACTTGCAACTCGCCTTTACTGGGAATTGGTTGGATACTTTGACTTCTCATCAGAAACCGGAGCTATACCCACAGCAAAAGGAACATCAACTCTTCCATCGTTGAATGTATCAACTGTAAAGACATGAACATGAAAACAAACAATTCGCAACTTTGGAAACAGACACTCCACTACTTAAAAGATCCACATTTAAAATATGCAGTAATTAATATTTACAAAGACTTACAAACACCTCAAAAAGTGCACCAAATGCAAGAAAATTAGCCTTTATCAAGACAAACTTTACTTCCCTTGCACTTTTTTCCTTTGACAAGTCAAAGGTTTAGTTTCACCGAATACTGCTTCCTGATGACTATTTTGGGAATTTTATCCAGAGTATGAAAACAAAAAGTTCAGCTTCAATTTTCTCCTGATGTCTTTCTCCAGCCAGTAATACTTTGATACAATGGGGAATAATACTACAGTTGTCATTTTATCTTTAACATGTGACAAAATGTAGTTCATGATTCTTTTCAGTCATCTAAACAGAAACTTTTATTACAACAAAAACAGTGAGAAAAATGGCTCACTTTTCAGTAGGAAAATGGTTACAATTCGTTATCACCTTTCAAGAGTTTAGGATGTCCTAGTACTCTTTATAATCAATAAGTACATTTAAACTGTAGTCATTGTGGTAATGTCGGAAAATCAGCAGGCAATTTGTGCACAGCAAGCTCCAACAAACATCAATGTGATAATGACCAGATAATCTGAGTTACCAAGGAATAAGAAAGTAAGACTTGTAGCAGAAAGAGGCCATTTGACCCATTAAGTCTGCTCAGTCATTCAATGAGACCATGGCTAATTTGATAGTCCTGAATTCTACAGCTTTTACCCAACCCCTTGATTTCCTTAGTGATTGAAATCTGTCTGTCTCAACCTTGAATATATTTAATGACCCAAACATATCAGCTCTCTGCAGGTTCTCTGAGAGAAGAAATTCCTTCTCATTTCTGCTTTAAACGGGCAGCCCCTTAACTCTTACTTGCAGGTGACGATGTTTTCAGTCTGAGAGTCTTCCACATGGAGGAACAACCTCTCCAAATCAATCTTAGCAAATTCTCCAAGAATCTTATTTATTTTAATCATGTTACCCTGGGCACCAGGGAGAACACCACTTGCCTTCTTCAAAACAATGTAACAGGATTTTGTTGAGTCCACTTGAGGGGGCAAACTGCCCTCAGTTTCTGCCTCACCTGAAAAAAATAGCACCCCCAATAATGTAGCACTCCCCTCTTATAGCAGAGTGTTAACCTGGATTGTGCATGTTGGGAATGAGACTTGAACCCACAATCTTCTGACCCAGAAGCAAGAAACACTGAGCTATTGCTCTAAACTCTTAAGATTTTAATAAGGACTTTAGGCTAATTGTAAACCTATATTTAATTAATGATTCAAAAGAAACAACTGCACTGATGTTAAAACCTAGAAGGGTCAGTTGCTTCAGAAACAACTAAACAGTGTGACCTTTTTTCACCATTATCCCATTAGATGAGGCATCATGAAAGCAGCCAAATCTCCCTCCATCAAATACACTTCCTATAAGCTCACATTAACTTTCCCTCCTTCGTTTCTCATTCATGTTCCTCATGTTACATGTAGTTTCCACATTGCTGATGGTAATGTCAATCAGCATGTCTTTTGAATTTGGTAGATGATTTTACAGCCAGATGTCTTGCCTGCCCATTTATCCTCCCCATTTATCCAGTCTGGAGACTGATACATGCTAGTTTGACTGCACCAGAGTTTGGGTAATATAAGTTCACATGACACACTTCCTGCTTCAAAAGGATATCCAATTACTAAAGGATATAGGGAGATGGTGGATTACAGAACTTGAGGGAAAAATCCTGAATTTTTTTCTCCCTTCACAGATAAAGACAATGAAGCTATGGATGCTTAGAAATACAAAAATCTCAGATATATTGATGCAGAAATTCATCCTTGGCTGTTCTCCTGAAGGACAAATGTGAGGTTGTATTTTGGTAAGGGAAGTCCAGGCAGGATTTGGAAGGGTGAAGTTAATGATAGGATCATGAGTAGTTTAGACAAACAGAGGGACTTGGGGTTGAAGTAGACCGGTGGTGATTAAGGCATTTGCCTTTATCGGTCAGTACATTGATTAAAGGAGTTGGGTTGTCATGTTGCAGTCGTATAGGACATTGGTTTGGCGACTTTTAGAATTCAATTCTGGTCTCCCTGCTATAGGAAAGATATTGTTAAACTTGAAAGAGTTCAGAAAAGATTTACAAGAATGTTGCTGGGCTTGGAGGGTTTGTGCTGTAGGGAGAGGCTGGGGTTTTTTCCCTGAAACTTCGGAGGCTGAAGGTTATAGAGATTTATAAAATGATAAAGAGCATGGATAGGGTGAATATCTAAAGTCTTTCTTCATAAAGTATGGGAGTAAGATTTAAAAGGGATCTGAGGGGTAACTTTTTCATGCAGAGGATGGTGTATGTATGGAACAAACTATCAGAGGAAGTGGTGGAGACTGGTAAAATTACAACATTTAAAAGGCATCTGGATGGGTACATGAACAGGAAAAGTTTAGAGGGATATGGGCCAAATGCTGGCAAATGGACTAGATTAATTTGGGATAACTGGTCAGCATGGGTGAGTTGGTCCAAAGGGTCTGTATCTGTTCCATATGATTCTGTTCATCTATGACCATTTAGTATGTATCCATGTTGATGTTATAGATAATAGGGTTGGGGGTTACTTAATATTGATTATTGCTGATAAACAGCTCTATCAGAGCACATTTCTTCCACATTAGATTCTAGTGATGATTTCTTTTGTGAACAACAAATTGAATAAAAATGCATGACAAAAAAAGTAGTAAGTACAGGAAGGACAGTATCTTGAATAAAAGTGGCAAATGTATAGGATAGGCTCCTGGCGGCAAGAAGTGAAAATGGAAACCAGTTTGGTCCTCATTGATAAGTTGGTTTCAGGATTATTAAAATCAGCAACAAAGTAATCTTAATGAAGGGGCACTTTACACAAAACTCTGTTTTGTCTCTGCAGATGCTGTGTTTCTCCAGGACTTTCTGTTTTTGTTGAAGAAATCCTATACCTGGAGATGCTAGATGCAGCCCGAAGCAGTTATTCCTTCACTGGTTTAATATGTAGCAGCATTGGGAACAAACACAGGAAAATAATGCTGGATCTTTACAGACAGTCAGGAGGTTACAACTCTAAATAGTGTATCCAGTACTGGCCACGATGCTTTATGAAGAGTGTAGAGGACCTTGAGATGGACAGCAGAGTAACCAGAAAGGTTCCATGGATGAGGAATTTTAGCTACAATATTAAATTGAAGCAAAGGAGATTGAGAGATGATTAGAGAGAGGTGTACAAGGTTATGTCAGGGAATTTTAGCTACAATATTAAATTGAAACAAAGGAGATTGAGAGATAATTAGAGAGAGGTGTACAAGGCTATGTCAGGTTTGAATAAGATAGTCAAAGAAAACATGTTCTCAGTAGTTAATGTTACAAGGACTGAGAGGCAAGAGATACAGGTAGGATATGAGGAATAACTTTTCTATGTAGTGGGCTGCCTAAAAAGGTGGTGAATATGACATTGAAGATAGTTTTGAAAGAAAATGGATAGACACTTGACAGAAATAAACTTGCAGAGCTATAGGAATAGCACAGGGGATTGGGACTGACTGGATTGCTGTATAAGAGAGCTCGTATTGATCTGATAAGCCTCCTTCTGTATCATAACGTCTGTGACTTTATGATTGTTATACCACTTACTGCATAGGGGGCTTGTAGGAGATGCTATGCAGTGTTAAACAGCCATGGTCAAACAGTTTATGTGGCAGCTTTCCTTCAGATATCCAGCTGTCTGTCTCTGGATCATAACAATCTATTGCATCGCTGTCTTCAATAATGTTGTCTGAAGTGACAAACCGTCCACCAGTTACATAGATCTTGTTGTTTATAACTGTAGCTCCATGATGCATCTTCCTCTCTTTCATATCAGCACATTTTACAAATTGGCTTGACTTTGTGTCAAAAGCAATCACTCTTCTTGTGTAGCCTGAGAGAATAAAAATCATGTGTAAAAAATAAACGAAGCAAGAATGTTTTGAGCTGTTAAAATTATTGATTAAGGTATTGGGAAATAAAAACTTGCTTTTTTATTAGCCCGCCAAGGCCTCAGAACCTCCAAAAGTATCTTCCAACTAGTGAAGTACTTTTTAACAGGTAGTCTTTGCTGAAATATAGGTAACAAGCTTCCAGAAATAGCACTAGGATGATGACCAGATACTTTGTTTTGGTGATGTGGATTAGGGGTTAGGTATGGACCAGGAAATCATGGAGAATTCTCCAACTTTTTTTTGGGGTCTTTTACCTCCACCCATGTACAAAACTAGTGGATGAATTGAACTGCTTCACGTGAACTTCGTTCATTAGGGCGTCATCTCATGGGTTTCAGGAAGTTGCTGGATTTGCACCGTAAATATGAATTGAATTTGCTGCAATAAGTTAAGGCTGTCACCTTCGTGTGAAGATTCTTTTCATGAGATTAATGTTCCTCCATTGACTGTCAACCTCTCCCATTCAGAAAGAGGACAATTAGGAATGCTACACAGCAAGTTTAAGCTAGCAAATTGTTCGTTGAGATTTTTAAAAATGTTATTTCTTTCCTCATATTTTTTCTATCTATTTGTTTTTTTCTATCAGAATATAGTCTTTCTTTCACACCATGGCTGTAATTTGACTCTAAAATCACTCGATTAATTTTTATGTTGTCCTTCCCTCAGTTTATTTCTTAAAGCTTAAAACTCTTTTCTTAGGACGATAAACTGTTGGCCCCATATTGACTAATGTGATGCCTTATCATTCCTCACTACATTGTTATTATCTATATAGTACTTAGTTCCAGCTAATTCTGGTCTAAAACATTATCTTTGAATCAATCCATTATTATTTTGGCTGTTGTATCTTACCTCCAATAATAATAATTCTGTCACCAATCACAGCTGCAGGTGCACAGATATTTTTAACCATCCTTGTCTCCATTCTGAACCACATATTCCTTGATATGTTGTAAACCTAAATAATAATTCAGAATTAAAACTCTTCAAAAGTAATGCAGAAAATATAACTTCACCAAACATTTCCAGTGTTTGACTTTAACGTTTCTGAACATATTTGTCTATATTGAACTATTCAGACTAAACTGGTAGGACTTTCTCATTAAGAAAACGAATGCTGAGGGGTAGCCAGATAAAGAAATTAACAGTATTGATAGAGCAGTTATTTTGTGCTGAAGACCCCAACTAGGAACCGTACATACAAGACCTGTCTTTGGAGCTCACTGTCTTGAGATATTCCTGAGCAATTACTTGCTGAATTATGGTGAAGTGGCCATTTTTTCCCTTTACTACAAGTAGAAAGTGGAAATAAACCATGAGCCTGTTTCAGTTGGAACAAGAGTTGAACCCCACCTATTGTGAATCTAATCTAGACACTGGCTGTTTAAGCTAACTGAGTTAAGCAGCCTGCTGGGTATATAGGAGTCGTTAATAATGGGGAATTCAGGAGAAACAGTTTTAACCTAACTGACTGTGGAAACAGTTACTGCCAATAACAGATATATTTAAGAGGAAGCTATATATACACACACATAACAAACAAAAATGTGCTGATGGGTTGAGATAATATAGCATAAGAAGAATAGACACTGGCATAGTCAGTTTGCACATTGTAAATTCTGCACAGTTCCATGCAGAGATAGAGAAGCTATGGTAAATCTTTCTGAATCACTTTTTAGGTCGCAGCTAGAGTATTGTGTCCAATTCTAGGATCATCCTTCTAAGAACAATGTCATGGTCCGAAAGAAAGTTCAGAGGAGATTTGCAAGAATGGTTCCAAGGGTGAGAAACTTTCAACATGTGGAAAGACTGGAGTGGAGAAAGGTAAGAGGAGATTTAATAGACATGTTCAAAATGCTGAAGGCTTTTGATCATGTAAATGAGTAGGACCTTACCAGCAGCAGGAAGGACGTAGATTTACCATAGATGGAAGAAAGGTATAGATATATATATATTCTGGTGGGAGCCATAGCTTTGGAATCCTTCTGTACACGGTTATTAAATGGTTTTGTTTCTGTCAGACTCACTTGCATGCAAACGTAAAGAGGGGACAGGCTGAGAGGAGAGTGTAATTCTATTGTTCTGATATCCTGCAATCTGTGCAACTTAACTCTAAGTTGAATTCATTATTTACAGTGTATTTTATACAACTGTCAGTTCATCACGATCTCATTAAAAATGATATAGCAGGTATCATATTTACCTCAATGATTTACAAGTCCTTTCTTTATTAAGTGCCCTAATGTTGATTGTTTCGTGTTTTGATCTTGATGAAATTGTTGGTTAATGTTAAATTTAATCTAATAGATTAATAATTTGCATTTGATTAAATAATGTGTGTATCGTGTCGAGACCTATTTTCATAGACCAATGTTAATCTCAATACATTTTCCTTACTGGTTCTACACTCAAACTCCTAAATCTGAAACTCAGTGCTTAATCCAAGGTCAATCAGCTTGATTTAATAAACCCTGTCTCAATTAAAGCTCTTTTATTCCAAATCTCTTTGCTGCCAGTGCCTCATTAATCCCTAATGCATGCTTATGTTTATCACACAAATCTGTGATTAGCTGATTTCAGACTCATAAGACCTGATCCTGGTTGAACCTTGTGATATTTATACTTGCTGGAGTCTGATTAGCGACGTAATTGATGGGTGAGTTGACATATAGTCTGAATTTTCTGTGCATAAATCAAAACTATAATTACAAACTTTATTTCAACAAAAAGGACCTGTAAAATAAATACCATGGTAACCAACTGGTTGAGTACCTTTCCTTCCAACCATTTCCATTTATGACAAACAACTTGATCCTGTGACATCAGATTTATATAATACCCTTGTACACAAAAGAGTGAGCTAGTTGGCTCAGATGGGTTAGTGTGTGGTTCATAATGATATCATCTGCACCAATTTGGTTCCTTTTCCAGCTAAGGCAGACTTCGCATCTGCCTTTTCACCAGGGCCTGGGATGGGATGGATGGAAGTACATCATAGCTCAGTACTGTGGACTGGGGTCTCTAGGCCCCATGCTCAAGTCATGGGTGAGACATTGTGCCAAGAGGGGACAAGGAGCCCAGACCAGAGCAGGACCACTATATGTGATTCTTTTCCTTCCTTTCTGCTCCTCACCCTACCCTGAAAGCAAAAGGCAATGGACAAATCACCATTGACAAAAAGTAAAGTACCAAGAAAACAGGTCAGCATGAAGCATCTTCAGACATTGTAACAAAGGCCTTCCATTCACAGGGCACAATTGGAATAGAATAGGAAGTTAGAATATTAGGACAGTTCCTTAAGCTCTTCACATAGAATTGGCATCACCTAAACTGAATAGATTGCAATGGTTTTGTGACGAAGATCTGCAGGAAATAATTAAGAAGATATAAGGAAGAATTGTCATCATTAGGCTGCACAGAACCAAATATTGGATTAGACTTAACAATAGTGAAAGGACAAAGCAGTTCAACACAACAGAACCAGGGGGAGGGGATATGCAGTGGTATATTCTGCATGACATTCTAAAAGGCTGTATAGCTAGTGAAATACTTGCTTTTGAAGTGCAATCACTGTTGCATTGTAGGAAATGCATAAGCAAATTTATACACAGTAAGCTTCAACACATAGCAATGTGATAATAACCAAATGATTTTTTTTGTGATTTTGGCAGAGGGAAGAACATTGGCCAGGGCAGTGAGGTCAGCCCTCCCACTATCCATCAAATTGTGCTATTGGATCCTTTGGTTCAGTTTAGATCATTTGTCTATCCTAAAGTATAAACAGAAGTCTCCTTAAAGAAGATAGAGGGAAGCGAGGAAGAGGGTTATAAATAGGTCAGTGTCTTTTATAAAAGCAAAAAAAAACTAAGGATGCTGGGAACATGCAAATAAAAAAAAAACAGAAAATGCTAGAAGAACTCATCAGATCTGGTAATGTTTGTGGAGAGAGAAGCAGAGTTTGCAATTCAGACCTGTGAGCTTCCATCAGAACAGAGGAAAGTCACTAATGTAAGTCATAGGTTTTGAACAAGTGAAATGGCATGAAGGAGGGAAAGCAGAATAAAAGAGAAGGTTGTTGAAAAGAGGGGCATGTTGCTGAAGCTTTAGGTTTTACACTTATCAAATGCAAGTTTGCCAAATTGAAGGTGATCACAATTGCACACCAGGAGAAAAAGTGCTGATTGGTTGCCAACGTAAAGGAGATCTTGTCGTCAAGACAGTAAGAGGAAGCTATAACCTTCACAAGCTCCTGTGTAATTCAAAACAAAAGGTGACAGACTTGAGTACATTTGTTTTATTTTTCAGAAAATGGGTCCTGGGTTATAAATTGATATTGCTTCGAGCAGGCATAAATCAGCCATGTTACAAACAAAACAGAAAAATTGTGAGGAGACCTTACTGACAAAATTAAGGGGTTTTGAACCATTAATTCTTTTGGCACTTAATCTCTCTGTCCTACAAACACCTTTTGGGTTTTCCTCTTCCTTCTTACCCTGTTGCCGTACTCATTTAAAAATTGTGACATCTATTAACTTTTTTCGGTTCTGATGAAAAAATCATCAACTTGAAATGCGAACTCTGTTTTTCTCTCCACAGATGCTGCCTGGCCCACTGAGTATTTCTGATTTTATTGCTGTCTTTCACTGGAAAATATGCACACGTTCGGAAACAAAGGTTGGATAGAACTTGGATAGAAAGCTAATTCCAGTTGGGATAAGATTGAGGAGTAATTATTCTTGGCTGTAAAACTTTGAGAAAATAAAGAAAGAAAATAACAATGGCAGAAATGTGCTTATTATTTACAGCGACGTTGCAAACATGGAAAGGGCAGTGCTAACCAGTGGCATTTATGGGTTAACAAATAATAAGGAAACTATTACAGGCACAAGATCCCTGATCCGAAATGCTCAGGACCAGCTGTTTTTCAGAACTCGGAATTGTTCGGTTTTCAGAATGTGACAGTTTGATGCTGAAATCTTTAAAAATCTTACTGGAGAAGCAGACTTTTAATTAAGAACATGCTTGGCCACACGCTTCCCCCCCCAACGTCACATCTGCGTGACACACATCAAGTGGGTGTCAACTTGGGGGCATTCACAGAGAAACTCCAGACCTGTCGGTACTTGGCCACACCCCCCATGTCGCATCTGAGTGACACTCATCGAGTGGGTGTCAACTTGGGTTAACTGTTTGTTCGCCAAACAACCTTGTTAATGAGATAAAAAACTTCACAGCAAAACCTTCAGATTTTGGAGCTTTTCAGTTTTTGGATGTTCGGATAAAGGATCTTGTACCTGTACCACCTTGGGAATATGTTTTGAACTATCAATTAGTGCAAAATACATAAGTAACTGACAGTACTTTGTTATGCTGATAACTGGGGAGGGGGTTAATTAACCTTGCCCTGTGCTTGTGGAATGGCGTCCCTTGTGTTATATATTTATTAAGTTTCTGTCTCTAATGGGCAACAGATAATTACAAATTGAGTGTGATTCGATTTTGATAGGAAGTGATATTGAATTTGTGTGTGAAGTTTGATTGGGCTATGGTTGCAATATTGTTCACAGTTCTGATTCGTGAATTAGAAGTCAGTTTAAATTACATTTTTCCCCAAAAGACTAGATTAAATAAATATGTAATAGAGGTTTTCAAATGCATGGAAGTTCTGGGATTGTAAATAGTTTCTGATTATCGGTAAATCTCTAATAAGGGACATAAATTGAAAATTATTTGAGAAATGAAGAGGATGGTTAGAAGCATTTTTTCACCTTGAAAACTTTACTGAAGGCCCCAACCTGAACTTAATTTCTAAGGTGGAACAAAAGCAAACTATTGAAGATATCAGGAATTGGAACAAAATAAAGTAGATAATCTGAACACTTGACAAATCTGGCAGCATGTTTGGAGAGAAACAGAGTTACTGATGTTCCACTCTAATTAATAGCTCTTGTAACAAAGTGCCAGGCAATAACATTAGACCAGCAACAGCTGCTGAAGAACTAACAGTTGCATTGGTTTATTGGGTCTAATGTTGTCCCATTTTGTCCTTGTGAGGTCTGTGGCTGACTGAAGATTTTGTGCAGAAATGTTTTTCTGATTAATTTATTCTAACTCTCTAATTATTACCAGCTTGTTCCAAGTTGAGGATTGCCCAGTTTCTCGTAATTCCTCCCCACTTTTTAACACAAAAGATCAGTGAGCCTGATGGCTGTACCTGTATCAGACGAACGGCATTCTGTACAACATCTTCTCCACCGAAAACATAGAGCCTTTGGTTCTTGGCAGCAATGGCTGGATGTAGCACAGCAACTGGCATGGGTGCCATTGACTCCCAGACACCGAAAATGCTATCATATCTGTGCAGCGTATTTAGTATTTCTTGACTTGGCCCAACCCCTCCCAGGGAGAAAATATAATTCATGTGTGCTATGGCCTGATTGGAGTAGCATGGCACCAACATATCTACTTCTGGCTTCCAATGGTTCATTTTCAAGGAGTAACTATAAACACATGCACTTATGGTGGTCTTCTTATTATTAACAACCAATCCTCCAAGGATGTATATATTACTGTGTAAACATACTGAAGAAGCTTTGTAGAGGTGGACAGGAAGCTTAGAAAGAGCTACCCACTGTTTTGACCTGGAATCATAAAGCAATGCCTCCTTTGTTATCTCTTGGTTACTTTTCCTACCTCCAACAATAACCAGGAACTCTTGAGAGGCATACCTGCGGGGGACACACCACATAGGCATGATATCCGGGCTGTTTGCAAGGCTTAAGGAAAATATCAGTCGGCTGACTGATTCCAAGATGTGTCTACAAACAGGTGAGGACTGAATAAAGGGATTATTGGCAATGAAGTGAAAGAGGTAAGTAGGGTGGACATACTGGAGTCGGACTTTCTTGAAGAGCTCATGCATGTGTTTTTGCCTTGTCTTTGGGTCATGGTTGATCCAAGTTGTGACAGTATCGAAAACCTGCTCTTCTTCGGCACAGAGTTCATCATCCCCCAAGTAGTCTGCAAGTTCAGTGCAGGTAAGCTCTTTCAAGTCCTCACAGGATGCCACCTCTGGGAAATGTTGCAAAGCAACCGCCTTGGCCTTTTTCTCCAAACTTTTGCAGCTGAAGATTTGTGCCAGTCTCACCATGCCAAGGCAATTTGTAGCTGTCAATTGATTTTGCAAGTACAAGGAGCATGCCTCAAGCACTTTGGGGTACTGATAGATACCAGCAGCCTCCAACAGAGAAAAAACATTTGTTGCATTTATTGTAATCTCTCCTGTGTAGACATAATCCACAATCTGAGTAAGAATATCCACCGGAACCCCCAACAAATGGACATGGGTTAGGAAACTCTCTTTGAAGTTGTTGCAGAACATTGCCCTGAAGTAAGGGCTACTTGATGCCAGTATGTTTCGATGGCAAGGAACTTCCTTGTCTCCAGCACAAAGAATGACATCAGTCAATATCGCCTTTTTCCGTTGGGCATTAAGCTGTTTTAATAATTGATGAGACAGGTCAGTTTCCTTGAAGTGAAAATAGTTATGGAGAACCATATCTTCATTCATGCTGGAAAAAAAAAGGTTTTGTAAGCACTGAAATTCACAGTGATTGTATTTTCTTGAAGTAGTAATTCTATAAATTGGTTTCACTGACTTATTTGTTTGTAGATAAAGAAAAATTGGAAACTTAAACATTTAATGATAATAAACACTCTCTAAGTGATCCTACAATCAATACAAGTTAATGGATATGTGTTAACCATAACTTAGTAGCGGATTATAGCGCGGTTAAATGTTATCACAATTCTCAACAGTAACTCACATGGTAGCCAAATCATGCTTTTTTATTCATTCTTGGGGTGTGATCATAAGTTCATAAGATATAGGAGCAGAATTAGGCCATTTATAGAGTCATAGAGATGTACAGCATGGAAACAGACACTTCGGTCCAACCTGTCCATGCTGATCAGATATCCCAACCCAATCTAGTCCCACCTGCCAGCACCCTGCCCATATCCCTCCAAACCCTTCCTATTCATATACACATCCACATGCCTCTTAAATGTTGCAATTGTACCAGTCTCCACAACATCCTCTGGCAGCTCATTCCATACATGTACTATCCTCTGTGTGAAAAAGTTGCCCCTTAGGTCTCTTTTATATCTTTCCCCTCTCACCCTAAACCTATGCCCTCTAGTTCTGGACTCTCCGAACCCAGGGAAAAGACTTTGTCTATTTATCCGATCCATGCCCCTCATAATTTTGTAAACCTCTATAAGGTCACCCCTCAGCCTCCGACGCTCCAGGGAAAACAGCCCCAGCCTGTTCAGACTCTCCCTATAGCTCAGATCCTCCAACCCTGGCAACATCCTTGTAAATCTTTTCTGAACCCTTTCAAGTTTCACAATATCTTTCCGACAGGATGGAGACCAGAATTGCACGCAATATTCCAACAGTGGCCTAACCAATTTGGCCCATTGAATCTGCTCCACCATTCGCTCATGGCGGATCTGCTCCTCAACTCCAATTTCCTGCCTTCTCCTCATAACCGTACAACACATTACCAATTAAAAATCTGTCTAACTCCTCCTTAAATTTACTCACAGTCCCAAAATCTACCGCACATTGGGATAGTGAATTCCACAGATTCACAACCCTTTGGAAGAAGTCATTTCTCCTCAACTCTGTTTTAAATTTCCTATCCCTTATTCTAAGACTATGTCCTCTCATCCTAGAGTGCCCCACAAGAGAAAGCATCTAATCCACATCTATTTTATCTCCACTTTTTATCATCTTGAATTCCTCAATTTGATCTCCATTCATTCTTCTAAATTCCAAGAGTATTGGCCTAACCTATTCAATCTCTCTTCATACTTGCAAGGCCAGTATTTTTTTGCCCATTCTTGAGCTGCCTGCTTGAATTGCTGTAGCCCCGAGAGAAGGTCTGTTCCGATGAAGAGTCACTGGACTCGAAATGTTAACTCTGCTGGATTCCTGCAGATGCTGCAAGACCTGCTGAGTTTCATCAGCAATTTCACTTTTTGTCTGTTTATGGGGACTGAGGGGGGAACAGTAGCTCCATTTATCGCACTGTGAAAGAGGCAGTTACTGGTCTATGACCCAGTGGCGGTGATGAGATTGCTAATATATTTTCAAATCGTAAAGTCTTGGAAGAGAATTTGCAGCTAGGAGTTTTTCCATGTGAACGCATCGAAGTCTATCTGAATATCAACACTGCCAAATTCTGTTTTTCTATTCTAATGACCTAAGTGAAAAACCTATCACATCATATACTTTATCTACCAACTGGCTGCCCACTCACTTAGAGTCATAGAGATGTACAGCACCGAAACAGACTCTTCGGTCTAACTTGTCCATGCCGACCAGATATCCTAACCCAATCTAGTCTCATTTTCCAGCACTTGGCCCATATCCCACGAAACCCATCCTAATCATATACCCATCCAGATGCCTTTTGAATGCTGTGATTGTACCAGCTCCCAACACTTCATCTGGCAGCTCATTCCGTACACACTACTACTCTCTGTATGAAAGAGTTGCCCCTTAGGTCCCTTTTATATCTTTCCCCTCTCAGCCTAAACCTATGTCCTCTAGTTCTGGACTCCCTCAGCCCAGGGAAATTACTTTGGTTAGAATGGTGCTGGAAAAGCACAGCAGGTCAGGCAGCATCTGAGGAGCAGGTATAAATTGACATTTCGGGCAGGAGTCCTTCATCAGGTTCCTCCTGAAAAACATTGATTTTCCTGGTCCTCAGATGCTGCCTGACCTACTGTGCTTTTCCAGCACCACTCTAATCTCCAGTATCTGCAGTCCTCACTTTAGCCAGGGAAAAGACTTTGTCTATTTATCCTATCCATGCCCCTCATGATTTTATAAACCTCTATTAAAGTCACCCCTCAGTCTCCAGCGCTCCAGAGAAAACAGCCCCAGCTTATACAGCCTCTCTCTATAGCTCAAATCTTCCAACCCTAGCAACATCCCTGTAAATCTTGTCTGAACCCTTTCAAGTTTCACAACATCCTTCCGATAGGAAGGAGACCAGAACTGCGTGCAATATTCCAAAAGTGACTAGCTTTGTATATCACCAAACTTGGATACATCACTGGCTGTCCTTTTACCCAAATCATTAATACGTAAATTAATATGGCTTGTAATTAGCTGCAGCTCCAGTACTGATCCTTGCAGTACTGCATTACTTAAAGTTTACCAACTTGCAAATATCTCAGTTATCCCTGCTCTCTGCTTCCTGTCCATTAAACAATACTTTATCTGTGAGTCCTTAACTTACACATTAACATTTACATGACACTTTCCTGAATGCCCTTTGGAACCCTAAGTATACTACATCTGCCAGTTCCCTTTTATTTATCCAATTAGATATATCCTCAAAAAGCAGCACTGCCATCAGTGCAGCACTCCTTCTCTATGCACTGCTTTGTTAGCTTTGGAATGCTCAATTCCTGGAATGGAACTTGAACATGGAACCCTTATAATACAGAGAGGAACATTCTACAATCTGAGCCATGGCTGATACACTCCAACAAATCTTCACAGGCATCCCTTCAACATCCCTATGTTTGGCAGCCTCCAATCCAGTTGACAAAGCCACCTCCAACTACTTCCTTGTATTCCTTATCATCTTCCTACCCTTCCTCAACTCCACTTGTGTTTGCACTGTTTCTAAAACATCCCTTTCAAATGCTGCCTCAGTCTTCCAAATACCTACCTCTAGGATTGCCATTCAGCACAGTACTCCTACAGCTGGTAATTTCTTCAACCACTCCCTGCCCCAGAAAGAAACAACAGCAAAACTTAGAAATTCATGTACTGGTCATACCAGAACTGCATTTTTGGGTCTGCAAGTCACATTGGACCAATTGGTGTCATTTCAAAGTTTTACTGAGATTTCCTAATCTGTTTGATGGCCTCATCTTCAACCTAACGCTCTTCCCTTCAGTTCAACTTGAAATTATGTTATTGGTTTTCGTTACTTTCACCTAGTATTTAACCTGTGCTCATTTTGAGAATGGCTACACAGTCGTGGCACTGAACTTCTCTTCAAAAAGGTTGTGACAATATGGAATCTTCCTCCTCAATTGGAGATGGAGGCACAGTGATAATGTCACTGAACTAATAGAGGCAAAGGCAAATGCACTGAAAACATGGGTTCAAGTCGCACATTCAATTCATAAAATCTGGAATTCAAACCTGGTATCGCTAATGGTCATCATGAAAACACCGTGGGCGGCACGGTGGCACAGTGGTTAGCACTGCTGCCTCACAGCGCCTGAGACCCGGGTTCAATTCCCGACTCAGGCGACTGACTGTGTGGAGTTTGCATGTTCTCCCCGTGTCTGCGTGGGTTTCCTCCGGGTGCTCCGGTTTCCTCCCACAGTCCAAAGATGCGCGGGTTAGGTGAATTGGCCATGCTAAATTGCCCATAGTGTTAGGTAAGGGGTAAATGTAGGGGTATGGGTGGGTTGCGCTTCGGCGGGTCGGTGTGGACTTGTTGGCCGAAGGGCCTGTTTCCACACTGTAAGTAATCTAATCTAATCTAATCATCAATTGTTATTAAAAATCAACCTGATTCATTTAAGGAGGTGAAATCTGCCATCCTTACCTAGTCTTCCTAGGTTTATCAGTGATCCTAGATCCACAGCAAAATGGCTAACTCTTAACTATGCCTCTGAAATGGCCTAGCAAACTATTCAGTTTTAGAGCAATTAGGGATGGGCAACAAATGTTGACTGTGCCATGCTAGGAAATAATAAATACCTTGGTGAGACAGGACCTCCACCTAATGAGCGCTGGCTCAATATTGAGAGGCTCGGAGCTGGTGCTGGAGCAAGGGTATAGCTATAGCTAATGATCATCACCTGGGTCAATCCAATGAGGCTTTCAATGAAAGCAAGGGAGGAGACAATGGCCTTGTAGTACTGCCATTAGTCTATAACTCCAGAAATCCAGGTGATGTTCCCAATAAACCTGTGTTTGAATCCCACCATGGCAGATAGTGAAATTTGAATTCTATAATAATCTGGAAACAAGAGTCTAATGGTGACCATGAAACCATTGTTGATTGTTAGGAAAAGCCCATCTGTTCACTAATGTCAGTTAAGGAAGAAAATCTGCTGATGGCCTACATGTGACTGCAGACACACATCAATGTGGTTGATGCTTAACTGCCCTCTGGGCAATTAGGGATGGACAATATGAGCTGTACAGCTAGTGACGCCCACATCCCATGCATGAAATGAACTGAATCTTAGGAAATTCTAGACAGTTGGCATACTGCACTAGTGCCATGAGTGCCAAGGACGCAATAGTTTAGAATGTTATCTGACACTTGTCATGTCAGTGCCACTCCTTTGTTTGCATTGAAAGCAAAGAGGAGAAGCCACTGGATCCAACCCACAGCAGGCAATAACTCTATATATGTTACCCAAACACTCTCCCACTTCCCTTGCCTGATTATTGCACCAACAATCCTGTCAGAGATTTGAGGTTAACATTTAAACTTTCTTTCAAAGTATACCAACTTTCTGTGGAATGAATCTTGTGTGTAAATGCACCAGGAGCACGTTATTCATGACATGAACACATTTTATCAACCGAACCAAGGAATTCTAGTCAAGAGTAATATTAATTTGTGTAAGCAAGAGACAAACACACAAAGATTACAAATTAGAGGAAAGCCACCATGCAGTCCATGGTTAGGGACTTGCTAACATATTTCTAACAGATTATTCAACTACCTGAATGGTGTTTGTTCGTGGAGTTGTGCCATTCAGAACACAGTCTTCAAAACTATGTTGAACTTTTTTGATCTGATGCCACTCACAGGAACATCAAGGAAAAGTGGAGGACTTCAGAAGAACAGCAACAATGAATTTTACTGAATTAATGTTTTCCAGATTTGTTAATGAGCAGTCAAACTTCCTTTGATACTTGTGTTTAGTTGAGCACTCCGGCACATAGCATTGTCTGCATTCCATGACTATTAATAGGCAGCTTGCAGCTGATAGCACATGTGACCATTCCAGTTGCTTGTTTGCACTAAGGATAAACTAAGTCATGTAACTTGTTGTTGCCAGCTAGTAGGGGGTCATGCGTTTTAACTCTGTGCATAGGTAGAGATGAATATCGAGATGCACCCTCACCTAGTTTATGTAAGCAACACATCCAATGGAAACTAATACCAACTGTTGTTAATCTTACATTATCCTTTTGCACACCAGTTTCCATTAGGACACTAAAACTGCAATCTGTTGTTGTGGAGGTGTTATGCTGTTGTGCAAAATGTTTCAGAAATATTTGCACGGGAAGGAAAATCTGCAGATCAACAGTTATTGCAATTTGAACAAAGGTTTTAGTAAGTTTATCCCAGTAACCTCCTGAATCTCTCCCTGATTATTTGGTTTTCTGCTGAACTTTCCTCATGTACATTTGTCCATCACTAAAATCAGTTATTTTGAAACTGAGCTTCATAAAAGTAATAAACAGGTCAGCTGATGATTAATGAGAAGAGAAAGAGATTTGTGTGCAGCATTGCATTTGTTTGGTGCCTTTCAAGATGCTCCAAAACGTTTTGCACCAATGAAGGGCTTTTGAAGTGTAGTCATTGTTGCAATGTTGGAAACATGACTGCCAATTTGCACATGGCAAACTCCCAAACTGTGATTAAAACTTAGGGGTAAACATTGGCTGAGTCATTTGGTGGGAAAAAGGGGTGGACTTGTAGTCCCAGGCTCTTCAAAATTACCCCACAAACATCAATGTGATAATGACTGGACAAGCTGCAGAAATTCACCAAAACTCCTTCGACAGCACCTTCCAAATCCATGAGCACCACCATTTAGGTCAAGGGCAGCAGATACATGGAACATCATCACCTGCAAGTTTCCCTCTGAGTCACTCACACTCTTGACTTAGAAATCTATCAATGTCACTTTGTCAAAATCATAGAAATTTCTTCCTAAATGTATAAAGTTAAAAATCCCATATTACCAGGTTATAGTCCTACAGGTTTATTTGGAAGCACTAGCTTTCAGAGTGCTGGTCCTTCATCAGGCAACCACCTGATGAAGGAGCAACACTCCCAAAGCTAGTGCTTCCAAATAAACCTGTAGGACTATAACCTGGTAATATGGGATTTTTAACTTTGTACGCCCCAGTCTAACAATGGCACCTCCAAATCATTCCTAAATGTATTTTGGGTGTATCTATACCACAAGGACTCAGCAGTTCAAGAAAGCTGCTCACAACGATGTCTCCAGGGCAATTGGAGATGGCCAATAAATGCTGGCCCAACCAGCGAGGTTCACATTCCCTGAATGAATAAAAAAATGACCTGAGACTACAGACTTCGTGGTGTTACATCTCAAGCAAAACATGTGTCTCTGGCTGTGCTGCACTTTTCAAAGTGCACTGCGAGAATCAACCTACATTAATGTGGGATTAAATGTGTGAGCTTCTCTGATTCAGAGGTGAAGTTACTACCCACTGAGCCATGGCTGAGTCTGGTACTGTTCCAATTTCTTTTGGGCAATTTCTTTAACGAAGATCTGGGATGAGCTTACGAAGGTAATGAAGCATTCACAAGAGCATTAAGTCTACTGGATGATCATCTTAAAGTCAACCATCCTTATTTAGCAATGATGTATTTTAGAAATATTTTCCAATTTCTATTTTCTTTCAGAAAAGTTACTCTATATAATCATTAACCTTTTTGATAGTATTTATTTGCCCTCTTGCTTAGTTTGCTTTGTATTTTGTTCATTAATTTTCAATTCTCAGCTCTGTCTGCTTGATAATAATGATGTCTAGTCAGTAATGGGATTCAGAAAGATGTATGAAATCATTTAAAATATAACAAAACTTTCCTAAACACCCAGATCTAAGAATTTGCTTTGAGTTAATATTTGAATTGCTTGTGCTGTGGACTTACTTTCACACTTGCTGAATGAAACATTAGATTACTTCATTATGTTTTAATAGTTCCCACAGAATGTTGAGCATTTGATATAAGGTTGAAAAGATTTTTTTAAGAAGTTTGTGAATGCAATTGTGTCATAGCCATCATAATTCATTAGGAGGATGTTTCTACATATGAGGGTGGGAGTCTAAAATTGGTAATCACAAGTGTATAATAGTCACTAACAAGTAGAACAGAGTATCTCTGAGAAACTTTTTTACCCTGAGTGTGTTGAGAATGTGGAAGCAAGGTATATTTTAAGGGAAAAGGTAAAAGGTAAAAGTGATGAAGGGCTTTTGCCCGAAACATCGATTTTACTGCTCCTCCGATGCTGCCTGAACTGCTGTGCTTTTCCAGCACCACTCTACTCCAGAAATATTTTAAGGGAAACCAGGAAACCACTCGGGAGAAAGGAATAGACAATGTGCATGATGGGGTGAGATGTAGTACTGAGGGAGGAGGCTCATGTGGAACATTAATACTAGCATGGATCAGTTGACCCAAGTGGCCTGTTTTTGTACAAGACAATTCTGGAATCTTCCAGGTGCTTTCACCAGGAATCCCATTTGCTTGCTGAGGAATTGCCAAGCTATCTCACCTGACTTTTATGACCACGTCTTGCTGTTTCTTCCTTCAGTTGGGCAGTTTGGGAAGCAGCAGCAAGTTTCCCTGAAATTGTCCTAGGAGCAGAAATTCCATCCAGCATCTGACGGGCTGGACACTGCATGACCACGGCTGTTGATGAGTGGACATTTGACATCCCAACGACCAAGGTCTCAGGGAAATGCTTTTGGGTGTGGGGGGCTAGGTTTTGGCAGAAGGAGACTCAGAGAGAGTGGATCAAAGGTGTTGGAAACAAGGGCAGCAAGATGGCCTTATTAGTTCCTACCCTGATTCCAACCTCCCAACTAATGATAGCCTGCCCACACTAGTTTACTAAAGGGTGGGACATCTCTTTCTCATTCTGCATGGAGCTAAGATATTGCAGTCCAAATGGGAGTACACTCTTAAAGAGCCCTTAAATGACCATCTAAAGGACCTTAACTGGTGCCAAGATTGAAAGGTTGAGGTTGAGCATCCTGCCTACAACTTAGTTAATGTGGTTTGGGGGAAGGAGAGGGGGTTCTGAAATGTCCCTGGGGGATTGAGTTTAAGAGTGTGAGGTTTTGCTGCAGCTTTACAAAACCCTGGTGAGACCACACTTGGAATATTGCGTCCAGTTCTGGTCACCCTATTATAGGAAAGATATGGAGGCTTCTGACAGGGTGCAAAGAAGGTTTACCAGGATGCTGCCTGGTCTGGAGGGCTTGTCTTACAAAGAGAGGCTGACTAAACTCAGACTTTTCTGTCTGGACAGAAGGAGGAAGAGAGGTGACCTGATTGAGGTATACAAGATAATGAGAGGCATGGATAGAGTCAAGAGCCAGAGACTTTTCTCCAGGGCAGGATTGACTGCCACAAGAGGTCATAGTTTTAAGGTGTTAGGAGGAAGGTATAGAGGAGACATCAGAGGTAGGTTCTTTACATAGAGAGTTGTGAATGCATGGAATGTGTTGCCAGGGTTGTGGTGGAAGTAGGGTCATTAGGGACACTTAAGCGACTACTGGACATGCACATGGACAGCAGTGAATTGAGGGGTGTTGAGCCAGGTTATTTCATTTTAGATTAGGAATAATCCTCGGCACAACAACATGGGCCGAAGGCCTGTTCTGTGCTGTACTTTTCTATGTTTCGTTCTATGCCACCAGCCTGCCTGATTAAGGTGTCGTCCCACCTCCAGGGCCAGAAGATTCCTCTGTTACTCCAGTACACATCATTAAGCATTGGATGTTTGCAAAGAATCATTTTGATGATGTTGAATTGAGGCTGGTATGATTTCAAGAAGTGGAAGAAAGGAACGTGGAACTTTATAAAATTGGGAGATGATGGGTTACAGGGAGCATAACAAATTGCCTAAGAACAAATTTTGCAGCAAAATAGCTGGAGAATTATGACGAGTCTCTGGTGGAATTTTCTGCTCTTTGGCCTCCAATGAAAATATTACATGTTTGGATAATTTCCAAACAGTCACACTGGAAAGTATTAAACAGGAGGCTAAAGTTAAATCAGCTGTTCTCCTGTTTGCCATTGATGTTGGAGGTTTTCTCATTAATTTTCTTTTAATGACATCAGCCCATAACGAGATCAGTTTGATTGCTGGTTGAAAATTTTGCTGATGGTATTGGGTCAGATATGTATTTGTGTGGTCCCAGTGCCAGGAAACTATTCGCATTGGCTGAGGCCAAACATAGCAGAGGAGACATCATGGAAAATAACATAAGTCACTCTGTACCTGCACTGCAGTTGACCCACATTAAGAGCATTGGCAGCAAACGAACACTCTGGCCCTGGTCCATCTCACAGTGTGATCGTCAACAACAACTTTGGTTTGCAGTACTTTTATCCATCTGATTATGTTTGGTGGTTACAAAAACCTGTTTTGTTTTCAAACACACTCACTCCAACAGAGGAATACATCGTAAGGCTTGAGTTATAGTCTCCCCATAAAATGTCAGTTGTTTTTACTAATTTCAAGGTAATGATTCACTATGCCTGCTTTGTGTCCTTTTTAAATATTTTTGCAATTATGGTGCTCTTCAGAAAGCATACTGAGTTAGTATGTAGCAATCCAGTCCTCTTCTGTGCATTACTAATTTAGAAGCAAATTCCAAATTGGTGCTGTGTAGAGTTTATGTATCGCAGAGTAGAGATGACATTTGTTTCTACTGTGCAACAAGTCTATTTACAAGAGTTTCAAAGTATCTCTGCAATCACAAAATGTCTTACTTGTACTATGCCAGCTAAAGTTTCTAGCTCTCTCTGTACTGTTTACTTTGCTGTCAGTTCACACACAGGTTGAACCAAGTAAGCGCAGCGAGCAAAGATCATAGGGTCATAGAGTCATTCAGCTTGGACCCAGGCCTTTCTGTCTGACCATAATCCCCAAACTAAATTATTTCCACCTGCCTGCTCCTGGCCCACATCCCTCCAAACCTTTCCTTTTCAAATGTCTTTTAAACGTTGCAGTTGGACCTGCATCCCCCACTCCATCAGGAAGTTCATTCCACACGTGAACCACCCTTTGTGTAAAAAATTTCCCTTTTTTAAAATCTCTTTCCACTCACCTTCAAAATGTGCCCCGAGTCTTGAAATTCCCCCATCCTAGGGAAAAAAAAATCAGCAACCATTATCTCTATTATCTGTACATCTCATTGTTTTAAAAACTTCTATAAGGTCACCTCTCAACAGCCTGCGCTCCAGTGAAAAAAGTCCCAGTCTATCGAGCCTTCCTTTATAAATCAATTGCTCGACTCATATAATCAGACAAAATAATTGAACCTTTGAACATTTCAGATACTTTGATAGTCTTCCCCGAAAACGGCTTTATAGGTGTCCCATATTCTTCACTGATGTCTGAGGCAACATAATTATCCACAGGTGGCAAACATTCATTAAATCTGAGAGATTGTTACTGTCCCAGAGAGTAGATTAGATTAGATTCCCTACAGTATGGAAATAGGCCCTTCAGCCCAGCAAGTCCACACCGACCCTCTGAAGAGTAATCCACCTGACCCATTCCCCTACCCAGCACTATGAGCAATTTAGCATGGCCAATTCACCTGACCTGCATACCTTTGGACTGTGGGAGGAAACTGGAGCACCCGGAGGAAACCCATGCAGACACAGGGAGGATCAAAGCCCTCATTTCCTAGTGCATAAACTTTAGTAAACTGGATTGTTTTCAATGTCTGGATGCAGGTTATTAGCCAAGTCTTGATGTACCACCAAGGCCTCCAACCTGTAAACAGGGCTGCAACACAACTGCTGGAGCAGGGTCTCCTGGTATTTTCCTGAATAACAGATGCTGCCCATCGCTGTTGAATCTCTCCTGTGAGTGGTGAAGAGAAAAGCCTGAAAAGAAAAATCTCTTAGCTTTTAGGTTTGCCAAATCCTCTTTTTTAGCGACTCAAATCTGGGGAGGGCTGGTGACATGCAACAGCTGAAGCCTCCTATTCTGATCTTACCTCCAGCTGGCAGGAAGTAGATATTAAGGAGTAGCTTGTCACATATCATGACTTTTGTATATCTATCTAACAGGCTGAAATTCCTTAAAATCCCTAGGGACTGTTTGGAGGAAGACCTTTGTGCACAGTCTTAGATATTTTAACCAGTGTATTCAGACATGTGATAACACATACCTGGGGTAGGTGGGAAAGACCCAATAACCTCTGGCCCAGAGATAGGGATACATCCACTACATCACAAGACCCCCTTGCCTAATAGACTAAATTATTATGTCTAACTAGCCAATGTAATCTTTACCTCTTCCTGTTATGTAATAAACTACATCTTAGGAAGACATTTTCTCTTTAAGACTCACAAGTGATCAATTCTGAACCATTGTTAACTAAATAGACCCTTTACTAAGTTTAGGATTGAAACCATTCTGGTAAATTTAAAAGAATAGAAAGGAGGGTTGGTGACAGCATTGTATCCCTACCCTTAGCTGTTGAGTTTACTTTTGCAACAAGTTCAACAAAAAAAGCTTAAAAAAATAATGTTGGGGGCCAAAAAGTCTGGAAAATTCATCTCTGTCATTCTTAGATGATCAAAACTAATCCTAGATTTCACTCTATAACCATAACCACTTTAGGTATTACCTGGTTCTTGTACTGGGTGATCTCCCCTACAGCCAGAAAGGACCTGCACTCTTTGTTAAAGGAATTTAGTGCATTGGTGTCCATTGGACAAAATAACATCTATTTTCAGAAGTTTTGGAATTTTTGCACAAAACTAAAGAAAGCACTTGTTATAATCATCTCTGGATTGGCAGTCATACTGAACTGTGAATTCCTTTAAAATTATTTTTAGTTTTGCACATGCTTGTGTGTGTGTCAGGGTGGGGGGTGTAGGCACAGCTACAAATCTGTTCTTATTAAATAGCAAAATGGACACGTAAGTCAGAATGGTCTCCACTTGTTCCCATATTACTTTCTGATATATCATAATATCCTTGGTTTCCACTAACTTTCATTCTCAAAACGTATAGCAGAAAACACAAAACAGTCACAAAGTGACAATCCATTAATTTGTTATTTTTTGCCCTCTGTCCTTTGCCACCCATTCTCGTCTACATATCCTGGTGAAGACACAGAAGAGCAAATAGGGAATAATCAACAAAGGGGAAACCTTGTGACCTGCTGTTTTGCTTCGTATGATCTGTGTGTTATTTCTCTGTAATAAGTTTGCATAAATATTTAGACATCCAACGCTTGTCTGGATTGCTCAGTGGATTAAACAAGTCCAACTTATGTTTACATCACTAAATTTCAGATCAGGATAAGATTTTATGAAGCAAGTTTCTCACTGAGACAAGAAGCCGAACTGGTATTGAGCTGCAGTGAGAGCAAGTCACTCACAGGGCCCACTCAACAGGTGCATGAGGCTCATACTGCAATGACGATGGAAAAATGTTATGGTTTGACGCAAAAAATCCATGAAAATAAAATAACTTATGCACACAATATGTTGATAAACTACTGACTGGCAATGACGCTGAACGAAATCTCTGATTTAGTTTGAATAAGCATATTAAGGATATGATAAACATTAGATTGTTTATTAGCGTGGGTTTCATTCTTGTTTATACAATTTATGACAAAATTAAACCATATTTTACAAGAAAAAGAGTACAATGGATCATCAAAACCATTTCTTAGTAAAACTGAATATTTTCTTAATCATTCATTGGGTGCAGGCTAACATTTATTGCTCATCCCTAATGTCTACCGAGAAGTTAGCAGTGAGCTGCCTTCTTGAATTGCTACAGCCGTTGAGGTGTAGGTACATCCATAGTGCTGTTACAAAAGGAGTTCTACGATTTTGACCATGTGATAGTGAATGAATGGTGATATATTTCCAAGTTGGAGTGGTTCATGACTTGTAGGGGATCTTGCGGTTCAACCTTGCACTTCTCATGTATCTGCTGCCTTCTAGGTGGTAGACGTTATGGGTTAGGATAAGCCTTAGTGAGTTACTGCAAAACATCTTGCAGACAAAGCGCACTATTGTCACTCAGTATGAACCAATAAGGGCAGCACAGTGACTCAATGGTTAGCACTGCTGTCTCATAGCACCAGGGACCCAGGTTTGATTCCAGCCTTGTGCGACTGTTTGTATGGATATGGGTTTCCACTGGGTTCGTCCCACATTCCAACGATGTGCAGGTTAGATGGATTGGCATGGGAAATTTCTTCATAGTGTCCAAGAATGTGCAGGCTAAGTGGGTTAGCCATTCTAAAAATGGGGATAGATTGAGGGGAACTGAGTCTGGGTGGGATACTCTTTGAAGGGTTGGTGCAGAATCGATGGGCTAAATGACCTCCTTCCGCACTGTTGGGATTCAATTATTCTAATATTGGTGGTGAAGGGAATGAATATTGAAGATGGTGGACGAGGTGCCAATCAAATATGATGTTTACTACAGGGTGATGTTGAGCTTTTTGCTGGAGCTACACTCATTCAAGCATGTAGAGAACATTTCAACAAAATCAAGAATCAAATTAAGTTTTAAAAATCCCCTCGCCATTCTGAGTTCTTGGGACTCAGAATAGCTAGCGGATTTTTAAAACTTAATTTGAACATTTAGGATGAAAGAATGGTATGCTTTTTACATTTTGGACAAGTACTTTCAAATTTGTTCAGTCAGAGGCCAGAGATAAAAAAAAGACGAACAAAGAATAAAGCTTATTGTTGTGGTTCTGCTTGCCGAGCTGGAAGTTTTTGCTGCAAACTTACTTTAGTCCTTAGCCTCATAGGAATGCCCCTTACTCTGCCAATGTGTAACATTGACACAGCCATCTTTCCCTCCTCTCATGATTAAGTTGTGCGGGAAAATTGAAAGTAGATTGAACCTGGGCGCTATGTTTGGACTTCATGTCCATTGTCGATGCACACAACCACAGGACACCTGAAATCACTTTACAGCCAATAAATTTTGAAGCATGGCATCTGTTGTAATGTAAGATATGCGGCAGCAAATTTTCAGACTGCAAGATCCCACAACTAGCAGAGTAATAAAGACCACATCCTTTGTTTTTGCAATATTGACTAAAGGATAATATTAGCCAGGACACTGTGGAGACTTCTCCTGCTCTTCTTTGAAACAGCATCATTTGATCTTCTGTATCCATTTGAAAAGCCAACAGGACTGTGGATTTATGTATTGGACTGGAGTATCCACCTAGATATGGGTACTCCCTAGACTGGGACTTGAACGTACAAATATCTGACATAGGGATGAGCTTGTTACCAACTGGGCAGAAGATAGATTCCCTTTAAGCAGTAATCTGTCCTACAACTGAACAGAGGTTTCAAAGATTTTCCAGAATTTCAAAGAAATCAAATTTATGGAACCAATATTGCATTGGACATTATGATTCTTATTGATGTACCATACAGTGTTGTGTGTCTTTCTTAACACTGAGTTATATACAACGTCAAGTTTCAAATTTTGAAATCATTACAATTAATGCTGTTATGATGGAAAGCAATTGGGTTAATGTACATTGCTTCTAAACAGAGGTCATGTAGTGCAGTGGATACTGTCCTTGCCCCTAAGTCAAAAGTTTTAGGATTCAGTCCTACCCAAGGACTGGATAGCTAAGGAAAGTGTTTTATTACCTGGCTAAGCTGATTGAGTACCAACTTGCAACCAAAAACAGAAATTGCCGGAAAAGCTCAGCAGGCCTGGTAGCATCCGTGGGGATAAATCGGAGTTAACATTTCAAATCACTGGACCTGAAACATTAACTCTGATTTCTCTCCACAGATGCTGTCAGACCTGTTGAATCTTTCTGACAATTTCTATTTTTGTTCCTGATTTCCAGCATCCACAGTTCTTTCAGTTTTTACCATCTTGCCAAGCGGTCCAATGCACACCGACGGCAGGCGGTAAGAATGGGAGAGATTCCAGGCCAGCCATGTGATGGAAAGAAACATAGAGCCTCTACCTTGCTATAACTCTCGAAAACTCTGGACGACAATATGTATGATGCCACCACCAATCAGACTCCACGAATGATCTGTAATATCAGGTTCTAATCATAGAATGATACATAGAATGGAAGCCATTTGGCCCATTGTACCTGTGCTGGCTCTTTGGTACAGCAATCCACCTAGTATCCACCCCTCAGCTCTCTGTTCATTTCTCATGAAAGTAATCTAATCAGTTCATTATTTTTCCCCCAAAAAAATACCTTCACAATATTTTTTTAGAAAGCAATAATTTATGGTAGTATTACACTGGTGGCCATCTCAAATCTAACAACCAACATGGCTTTGTACATTGCATGGTACTGAAGATGGGACACCTAAAACTATTGATTAAAACAGTGTCCCAGGATTGACTGCCTTTTATTTTATCAAGGCCAGCAGAACTTTCTGGAAATCGCCAGACGTCTCAGATTTGACTGCTTCTGCCAGAGATATCTTGTACATCTCCTGATACCTCTCCTTAATGGATGGAAGATCAACCTGTTTCGAATAAAAAAAAATTCAATTTTTTTATATATAGTGGGTATGCTCTAAGGCTACCAACATTGTTATAAATACCATCTGTGGTTAACTGAAGAAGTTTGAGAAAAGAGAAAACTTAAGCAAAAAGCACATCACTACATAAAGGTAAGTGGTAGGTCAGATGATTGATCAGAATATAAAGTATTACAGAGAATGGCTAAAAGATTAATCAAGAGGAAGAAATCAGAGTGTGAGAGGAATCTCACTAGGAATTTAAGAACAGATAGCAAGAGTTTCCACAGGTTGTTATTAAGAAAAAGTAAAAACAAGTAAATTTAATGGTTGTCCTCCAGAGCATGAAAATGGGGTACAATTTGTATAGTTAATTTATAAACTCTGTCAAGTTAGATTTATATGAATTACTGGAATTTTTTTCATGTTTCAAACTGGTGACTATTCAAACCACGCTAGTGCTTCAGTTGTATACTGACATGCTGACATCCACAAAACCTCTCTACATATCACTGAATAATTAACAGGTTTATCCAGCTCAGCACGAACATGATTTAGAATGAAACAGAAAATTCTGAAAATACTCAAGGTCGACAGTATCTATGGAGAGAGAATAATGGCATTAATATTTTTGGTTGATGACCTTTCATCAGAGCTGGAAAAACGTTAAGCGGTACAACAGATTTTAAACAAATACAGAGTCAAGGAAAGGAAAGAATATAATGTGTGAAGGTCTGTGGACTCAGGAGATGGTGCAAGGCAAAATGAGAAGGTACTGGGGCAAGTAACAAAATTAAAAGTTGTGACTAGAGCAAAAGCAGAAACATGTCTAGCATCTGCTGTCTGAAACAGAAGGGGGCAGAAGATATGATTTGAAATTTGTCAAGGATTCAAAGTGCCTAATTGAAAGATGAGGACTTATTCTTGAAGCTTATTTAGAGCTTCATCGGAACTGGGCAGAAGGCCGAAGGCAGTGAAATAAGTATAACTGTGAAGCAGAGAATTGAAATGACAGGCAACTGAAAGCTCAAGGTAAAAACATTAGTTTCCATGAATCAGAGGTTAATTTATTATTTTTTGAAGCATCTGCTCGGAGCTTGTTGTTGGTCATTTTCCTACTGACTGATTTAACTGGGTTATGGTTCACATGTTAATGAAGTTTTCGCAAATGGGCCAGTGAAAGCTCTTCTCATGTATATTCCATATTTCTGCTATACAGTAAGCCAAGTTGTTTCTGCATGTTACCTCTGAGCGAGATACCACGATGCGAATCAGTGTGTCTTCATTGGTTCCTGCACCTTTCATCGCCTCATGTAACACCTCGGCAAAATATGCCTGACAGTCCTTTGTGCATTGAGCTGGTGGACATAAATGGAAAAATACAAAGTTAGGGATTTGCCAGTTCATATTTTTATATATAGAATGTGGGCACCGAAGGCTGAGCAAGCATTTATTACCCATCCCTAATTGCCCAGAGGACAGTTAAGTGACAACCATATTTCTGTAGGTCTGGGTTCACAAGTAGGCCACACCAGGTAAGGACAGCAGTTTTCCTTTCCTAAATAACATTAGTGGTTATATGGTTACTAGTAGGTTAGCTTTATATTCCAGCTTTTTAATTCAAACTTTTATTGAATTCAAATTTCACCATTTGCCATTGTGGGATTCAAACCCATGTCCCCCAGAACATTGACCAAGAGTTTGGGACTACTAGTTGAATGAGATAACCACCACACTACCACCTGTGTTCCCCCTCCTCTAATTTAAACTCTCTGAAGACATTGGCTGTACACTAGATGTAGTCCTTCTTAATCCTCTGTCGATACTCATTACCATCTGCAATTGCAGAAGGTAGATGGCATTTATATAGTGTGATTGTGATCCCTGGATATTCCAAAATAAAACTAAGCATTGGATATGAAGTAATACGTTACAATGTAGAAACTGGGGCAGCTGATTTATGCGCAAAATCCCAGTAATGGCCAGGCAATAACGTTCAGAGAGTCCTATCTTTAGGTTGTAATTGATGATCACCATTTACTAGGAGATGAGGGGGAACCCTGCTAATTTTGCTTCATAACGCAGACATGGGAATGTTTCCATTCATCTGAGAGGGCTTCCTTATCACTTCCCTGTCATGAGGTCATCAGCCTCTTGTATTTTCAGTCAATCAGCATATCCTTTTAGTCCTTTTTCTCACATCTCACTTATGAATGTAACTAGCTTTTTATTGGAAGGAACATTCGCAAATCACTGCAGCTACTCGTCAGAGGTGACTTTTACATTCTCATGACTCTCCTGAAATACCTGTGAAATTTATAGGTGACTGTCTTATTTTATGATCTTGAACACTGCTGAAAAGAGATTAGTGTTGCCAAAGCTTATCATTTTGAACTTACTAGAACAAACACAAAAATGCCAAATTTCAAACACTATGGGAGTTGTATAAATTGTAGTGGTTGTTTGAAACTTGGCATTCTTGAGTTTGTCCTGATGAGTGCAAGGCAAAATGTTTCAGCAATAATCAAGCCCTGTCATAAGAGATTACAGTTAAGGTTCCTATTTTTGATTCACCCCCATTCCACCCAAAACAAGTGAAAATGTCTATGTCTATTGTAACAAGCATTTCCATAACTTTAAAGGCCTCTATAAGGCCACCCTCAGTTTCTCTTTTCCAGAGAAAAGCCCCTCCAATTTATTATTCAATGTTTTGTTTTAGCTACAACTTATCATGCTCAGAAATCTTCTTAGTACTTTCTACAGTGCCTCAATATCCTTTAGAGTATGCTGTTGTCCCCATTCCTAATGGAAAGTGCCTCTGCACTCTTGTCAAGATGATTGCACAGTTGCTGATAAATGTGGATTAGCTATCTCTGCTTTTTGTGCCAGCACACTCTCCATCCACTATTGGTACAATGACGCATCACTATTGTATTGGCAGCTCCTCAGCCTGTATTGCAGAGAAGCTTCTCTGCCAAATAGTTTGCTTTTTAAGTACAATTTTTAAAATTCTGTCATAGGCTGTTGGCATTTTGGGCAAAACCAGCACCTAATGGCCATTCTAATTATCTTTGAGAAGATGGTGGTGAGCTGCCTTCTTGAACTGGGATAGTCCATGGGATTTCGATAAACCCATAGTGCTGTAAGGGAGGAAGTTCCAGAAATTTGACTCTTTCCCAACTTTTACTCTTAGTTAAATCATTTTGGCAGTCGTGCCTTTAACTTTATATACTTTAAATTTGAGAATTTCCTCTTAAGGAAAATATATTTTTTTAACAAGTCTCTTGGTAAATAACACTCACAAGAACTCAAGAACTAAGAATAGGAGTAGGCCGTTCAGCCATGGAAACCGGCCTGCTTTTGACAAGATCATAACTGATCTAATTATGGTCTCAGCTCCATTTTCCTACCTGTGCTTCATACCCTTGATTCTCTGATTAATAAGAAAATTTATCCAACTCATCTGACTCTGCTTCCACTGCTTTGTGAAAGAGAATTCCACACTCTAAACACCTCTTGAGAGAAACTTGCTGCCACAAGGAATAATTGTATTCAGTAGCACGTGTTTCAGAGGAAGCTAGATAAACACATGAGGGAATAGTGTGTGATGAAGAAGGTGGGAGGAGACTCATGTGGAGCGTAAACACTTGCATGGATAAATGGGAGGTTTATGTGCTTCTTTGTAAAATATCAGAATGGCGTAAAACCAACATTCCCTGCCAGTGAGTTTGATTATAATCACAGAAATGAGTTTAAAATTACACACAACTTCTGAATATTTCATTTGTTCTTGACTATCCAAGTTAATGTTTGATAAATGATCTAGATAATTCTGGTACATCAAACGGCATCCTCTAAACTTTTGTCTGTGACTAAAAATGCAAACAAATAAATTATTTCAAAATCAGAAGGAAAGCATCTAGTTATCCTTTAACATAACTGATGTTATCTTAATATAACTATATCTTAGGTGCTCAAATGGTCACGGTCAGCACAACACAGCCAAGCAGTAGTGCAGGTATAGATAGATTTTTGCTGATGAGTGCATTAAGGATTACAAAAACAAGACTTGCAAATGGAAAGACTCTACAGATCTGATTAAATGGATGTATAGTCTCAAAGGGCTGAATAGCCTGCTTCTGTACTGTTGTGCTGCTGCATGACTGATACTGATACGCTGCATCACTGAGCATTGATCTTTCAGCCTGCTTGCTCGATGTGATAATGCGGCAACAAATTTGAAAGACATTTAAGAAATAGAGAAAATTAAACTCATTTCTCAGCATAGTGTTTGAATTTTAAAGGTCCAAATTATTACCATTGTTTAATAAAACCTCACCAATTGTTAGATAGGCCTTCTTCAAATCGCCTGATGTTTCTGTTTTGATCACTTCCTCAATGGCTGTACCATAGAGCTAAATAAGAGAAATAAGAGAATGAAAAAGTATAGTCGCAGCTTCTGTTAGATAATCTGTCAGTAGTTATACTATACTTCCAGCTGTCATTCAATACACAATCTCACTGAGTCAAAAGGGTATAGGTTCACATCCCATTCTACAGACCCGAGCAATAATTCCAGCTTCACTTTCTCAGTATGATATTGAGGGAGGATTGCAATGGTGGAGGTGCTATCTCTCAAATGAGGTACTCTCTCAGATGATGTGAGCAATCCCATAGAACTAAAAGGAAGGGACTTATGTTGTTCATCCTGCACAAGTTGTCATTGTAGTGGTTGTGACAAAGTCAGCCAGGTGGACCCTATAGAGTATGAGTTCCCTGAGTGGGGCTGTTAATCTGGTCTAATCAGGGAGCCCTGGCTGACAAGAGTGTCAGAGGTTCTGTTAACTCAGAGCTGGCTCTGGGCAAGCTGGATTAATGTCAAGGACTCTCCATCTTAAATAAAGGGTGACTTGTTGATGGGATATTGGCCTCTGTGGAGTTATTTCAGTCATCTTCTCATTATTGTTTGTGGAAGCTTCCTATTTGCAAATTGCTGCCCCATTTTCTACAGTACAACAGTTACAGTAAAAGCAATGGAGAAGGTTAACGTTTGATAAGATTATAAACCTTGCACTATCTATTTTGTTATTTAATCATCTCTGTCTTCTACCCTATCACAGATGTTCCTTTTTGTTCCAAAACCAGGACAGAAATTGCTTGCGAAATTCAGCGGGTCTGGCAGCATCTGTGGGAAGAAAGCAGGGAAGGGTCCAATGATTCTTCATTAGAATTCCTTTTGGATTCTGTTTTTAGCTTCCCCCTTTTATGTGCCTCAACCTATTACATTGTTTAACTTTTCTAAATTCTGATGAAAGGCCATTGACACAATACAATTAGGTAATTTTTCTTGACCCTAGAGTGATTTGGCATGGGCAATGGTGAGAAAGTCAAGAAAATACATCAAGGATGAAAAATCAGAATCTCAACATCAAGTAACTAGTAGATACCTAGTGGCAGCAGCTTGTCAAAGTCTTGCCCCAGCCATTATTGCTTTCCTCTCCACTACTCCAGCTATCAGCACCTGAAACGCAAAGTGTGGAGCCAACTTGCCTTTTCCGGCCATGTCCTCAGTGATAATGACCAAGTACCACAGTGTAATGGGCAAGTTCTTATAGTGCAGACTCTAAAGTGGTGAGCAGTTTGACTTTAAACATGGAGCCAATATTGTGCTTCTGTCACTTGATTGCTCAGGTAGGGTATTGAAGAACCTGGTTGCATAATTAATGAAGTGAAGAGTGGAAGATTACATATGCAAAGTCACTCTGAACCATGGAACATCGGGTGCCAAGAATCTCAGTCAACCAAACACTTGAACTGAAAATAGGAAAATTCTACTCATTTGCTTTGTTTCTCTCACCACAATATTGCCCAACCTTCCAGAAACTTCCAGCATTTTTTATCTTTCGTTCAGATTCATGCCAGTCAGAATATTTGTCATTCTAACATTCTCAAAGTTATATAATAATTATTGAAGTCAAATAATGGATAATAAATGGATAAAATAAAAGGAAGACTTACATTTATATAGCACTTTCCAAAACCATCTGGGGTCTCATAGTATTTTATAGACAATTAAATATTTATGAAGGTTAGGCATTGTGGAAGCCATTTGGGCACAGCAAGCTCCCATGAACAGGGATGTGATATTGGCCAGATGATCTGTTTTTCTGATGTTGGTTGAGGGATAAATATTGGCCAAGGACACCAGGGACAACTTTTCTGCTCTTCTTTGAAATATTGCCCTAGGATATTTTACATCCACCAAAAAAGGTAACCAGGGATCTAGTTTAACATCGCATCCAAACACCACAGCTCTGGCAGAGGTAGTGTAATGGCATGTAAGCAAAGGGTTTTATGCTTAAACACTTGTGAGCAATCAGAAAGAATATGACTGACAGGGCTACCATGACAGCAACTTGATCCCTGTGGCAATTTCTTGTTGAATATTCCAATTTTCATTTTGGTCAGGTACTTCAAAGCTAAGACAGCAATAAACATTTCTAGTGGGACTAACTGTTGAGCATGAATTTCTTGTGTAAGAGATGAACTTCACAGTCACATGACCTGGAAACAAACAGCAGACATTCAGGAGGGAGGGGTTGATACAGTGGTAATTATAAAAAGTTATTAACTGAGTGTCTGTTATTTTTTGTATCTACTACTTTTTGTATCACACCTACTGACTCGTTTAGTGTGAAGACGTGTTAATTAACTTCCCCCCTAAATGGCCTGGCTCTGAATTTAAGGTAGTGTTCCTTCATTCTAAACTCATCTGATTTTATACAAAGATAAGTTGGAACAACTGACACAGCAAATTATACTTACTGTTTCATAGGCTTTAAAAGTAGCTCTTAACTGCAAACAGTTCCTTTTCGTTAAAACAGTATTAAATGCCAGTTCATCTGTGCCCCAGCGGTTTTCGCCAGCCTGTGAATAGAAATAAGTTTTTAATTTGAAAGTGATAGCTAATAATATCTTACCATTGATTGGGAGCTATAGTTTTAGTGTTAATATCATTGCCCTAGTAATCCAGAACTAAGGCTGATATTGTGGGCACATGAGCTCAAATTCCACATGATAGTCAATGGAATTTAAATTCAATTATTCAATTGGAACTATAATGTTAGTCTCAGTACTGGTGGTCATGGCAACTAGTATCAATTGTTGTAACAAACAAGTCTGGTTCATCTGTGTCCACTGCAATTCCTTCCAGATCTAAGTACTGACCTACAGCATCCTAATTGACTCTTAGCTGCATTCTTGAGGGTAACTATGGATAGACAACAACTTCTGTACTTGCCAGTGATACTCATATCCATATAAAAAAGAAAGTCCATAAATTGTTTGGATTGTATTATGTTTAGTTACCTCATATAGCTCTTTTGCATCTTTTTCAGCCAGGTTTACGTTGACTTCAATTCCTTCATCTCTGTTAGCCTACATTTAGACAATAATCAACAATGTTAGCCAAGTTAATACTTTATATTAGCATATTTTTAAATGCACAATGCAGCTTTACTCTATACAGTTGGAATGATATGCAGATAAGGATTGTTATATTGAATAATACAGGGAACATGTGATCCAAGCAAATGGAACCATTGTCTAATTTTCTTGCTGTGTCAGCAAGAACGTTGTTTTCAACAACTTCCGGCCTTAATCATATCTTTTAATTACTGGTTGATTATCCAAATATTATTCACATTCCAATTTGAATTGTCTCCTGTACCTTTTGATAGTAACAATTTTACTTAACAGTCACAAAGTTCCAGTGTCAAGTCCTACTCTAGCAGTTAAGCAGAAAAGTGAGAGCTGATACAGTACTGAGGGGATGCTGTATTGTCAGAGGTATTACTTTTTGGCTGAGAAGTTAAACTAAGGCCCTGCCACCAATTCAGGGGGATGTAGAAGATTTTATGCCATTATTCTGAAGGAGAGCAGGGGAATCACCCCTAGTACCCTGGTTAATATTCATCCATAAAGAAACATTGTAGTGCTAAGATGTTTTCAGAATCATTAAGTGACCTTTGGTGAAACTTTCACAAACTTCAACTCTTGATCAATCAGTATTGTTTTCATCCTGTGGCCCCATTACCTTGGAATAATCCTGTTCTCAATTTTATTGGTTGCCTTACACACAAATTTTGAATATATCTTCCCCTTTGAAATGTTGTTTTGAACTTCTAATCTCTGTTGTTTTCATTAGCTGTTTTCAGCCTTGGCACTTGTTTATGTACAGTTTGGCAAAAGAACCACAGAGAGTGAGGAGGGAATGTGTTTTCTGGAGGTTGATGTTACAATTGGAATAATGTGATAGCCCCTTTAAGGCCCATGGGATTCACTAGTTAATAGCCTTGTGGAGCTTGTTGAGTATGTTCCCTTGATAACAGGCAATGGCCTGCCCAACTGAAACTCATCAACTGGGCCCTAAGCAGATGTAGCAGGCATAATGGTAGTGTCCCTACCCTTGGTCCAGAAGGCCTATGTCCCACCAGTTCCAAATGTTGGTTAAAAAAATTAATTAACTGACCAGCCTACGTATGCCTTGAGTATTGGTTCTATTTTAATGGTCAACAATAAATTATGCTCCTTTCCAGTCAGGTTTCCTGGGTTATTGTAAATATGCAGTCAAAAAATGTGATGAAAGTAGCTCAGTGGTAATTTTCAAAGGGGAATTGCATAAATATTTGAAAAGGGGAAAGAGCTGCAGTGCTGTTGGTCAGGAGCAGTGGGATTAATCGAATAGTGACATCAAATAGCTGGCATAAATATAATTGACTGAATGGCCTCCTTTGTGCAATATAATTCCATGATTCTATATTATTGCTCTATATACATGTTTGTAGTGAAATTTCAGGGGTTCATTTTGATGGACCGTTTTTGAATAATACAATTTATTTTTAAAAAAACAAATCTCTTTAATTTTATAGGTTATTGTATTAGTTGAATCTTTAACTTGTCAATTCTTTTACTATCAATTTGCACATTGAATGGAGCATTCATGACTTGAAATATCTTTGTCAGAGCAGTGAGTTGGAAATGCTATTTGTACATACCTCAAGCAATGAGAGCAGCAATTTCCTCAGCGTGCCACTGGTGTCACCTTGAACATCAATTGTTAGATCATTTGAAAACACTGCCAGGACAAAGGAGAAAGGGTTACCATGTGCAATATTGTTCAATATGATGTGAAATGATTAGAGTCACGGACTCACGGAGCATGGAAACAGACCTGTCAGTCCAACTCATCTGAGCTGATCAGACATTCCAATCTGACATCGCCCCATTTGCCAGCATTTGGCCCATATCCCTCTAAACCCCTCCTATTCATATACCCATCTCAATGCCAATTTGAAATGGAAGAAAAGGAATTGTTGGTGCCCTTTCATCGGTAGATTCCCCCAAGCCATACCTAAGCTGAAATTGCTTCCTTTCTTGAATCTATTTTTCCTCCCCTTATCATTACCTACATCTTCTTCCTTTTGGTACTTTAACAGCTTCCACTTTTGTGGCCTATTCCTTTAATTTATACTGTAGATGTCTAATTCCTCTAAATCCGCATTTCCCACCAGGATGGTCTGACGGCTTTCCACTACTTCTTTAAAAGAGGTGCAATGGTCCTCACCCACTATCATCCTCCTCTATCCGCAAGAAATTGTTCTCATGTTGAACAAGTTCTCCTTGAACTCCACCACTTGCATCCTCCAAATAAAGGTATTGCTCTGGAAACCTAGCTGGATGACTGCCTTTTTGTGAGACATACAGAACATTTTTTTTTCTGGTCTTGCTCAGGTGCACTCCCTCTTCTCTTTTTCCAGTATATTAATGACTACATCACTGCCATTTCCTGCTGAAACTTGGATCCGGAAAATTTACTTTGTTTCAAATTTACCCTCTTTCCTCCCTTTCACATGGTTCATCTCTGACTCCTCCTTTCCCTTCCTCAACTTCTCTGTCTCCATTTCTGGGGGTAGGCTATTGATCAATATCTACTATAATTCCACTGCTAACCACAGTCATCTTAACTACACTTCCTTACCACCCCATTTCCAGTAGACTCCATTCTATTCTCCCAGTTTCTCTATCCACATTAATATGGCTTTTTTCCCCCTGTATTAAAGATTTCCTGCATCACTGTTGTCAAAACTCTAGAATATATCTGTCCCATTTCACACTGTTCTCTTCTCACCCCTTTCCGCCCCCCACTCAGAAAAATTAGAACAAGAAACCAAATGTTTATCATAAGGTGAGTTTAAAGATGTTTCTCAGATGTGATGTTAAACTGAGTCCCTGTCTGCCTTTTTAGATGAATGTAAACGACTCTATGGCACAACTTTGAAGATTCTCCGTTGACCATTGCTTGCCCCTCAATGATCACACTCCAACTGGAGGTTGTGTTGTAAAACTACAAGTAGTCAACACTTAAATAACATCGCCGCCATCACTGATACGAAACTTTTAATTCCATAATTACTCAATTGACTGAATCTGATTTGCAAACTGCTATGGTGGAATTGTGAACGCACATCTACAGATGTCAACGATTCACTAATCCAGCAATGTAACTATTGTACTATCACACTCAAATTCCCAGGGTACTGAAGGGACGCAGTGAACAGCTCAGACAATTAGACTTCTGCACTGAAACAGTGAAAATCCTTGGCTGTGGTTTAACTAAAAGTTAGATGTTAAATGAAATATTGATGCAAGAGCTCATGCCATGATTGATACTTCAGAACTCCAAACCAGGAATATGCAGAGATCATATGGCTGGAATTCCTCTTTAAATTAATGAGAAATTTAATTGGGCAATCGTGTAAAACAGTCATTTTGTTCATTTTTGCCCACCCACCAACTTTCCTAACATTCCTGCTCCCAATCTGTTATCATCCCCTTCAAATCTAGAATACAGTGAAGAATCAAAAATTGGACATACAACATCATATCTGACTTCCAGAATCATCAAATGGTTACAGCATAGAAGACGATACCAATTCTCAAAAAGTGCAATTGTCTCACCTCCAAACTTTCCCATTAGCCCTGCAAGTATTTTCCATTAAATAATTATCCAATTCTGTTTTTAAAATCATGATTGACTCTGCCTCTCAGGTATTCCACATGCTACCCAGTCACTGCATGGTCGCCTTTGGTTCTTTTGCCATTCATCTTAAAAAGGTATCCTCTGTTTCTCAAGCCTTCTCTCAACAGGAACAGTTTCTTTCTCAATCTCAATTTATTTTGAACACTTCAATTAAATTTCTTCTGAACCTTCTCTCCTCAAGATATCCTTGTCAGAGGCAGGGACAGAAATAATGGAATAAGAATAAACCATCTTGCCCCATAAATGATGTGAAGTTTGCAGCCATTTGAACTTGTTTGCCCTTGTGCAGTAATACTGTTATTTGAAAGATGCAGGCAGCCTTGGCATTGGAAGCTTTGTGATTGCCAGAAATTCATTACTTTTGGTACAGCCTTACATACATTTAGAGAAAAGATAGACAGCAGGCCATAGGATAATTGTGCACTATTATATACATAATATCCATTGAATCGAATAAAAAGAGTATCTTTCCCTATGCACTGAACAAAAAGAGATCAAAATTTGAAATTTTAATAACATTTTAACAGAATTACATATATTTCATTGTAATGTTATTGCTTAATTAGTAAATGTAAGTGGCTTTCTTTTTTGAAAGTAACACTTACTTTGCTTGTATGCTTCTTTGATGGCTGTAATTTGCTGAAAAGGAATAATAATAGACTAATAATTACATCTTATAAGAGGTTTTGGTTTCATGTAGAGTTTTTGATAAACAAAATAAAGGCAGAAAATGTTGGAAACACACGGTAGGTCAGACAGTGTCTTGGAGTGCAGGAAAAGGAGCGATTAGCCCTTGAGCCTGTCCCATACCATTCAATGAAACCGTGGCTGAATTGTTTGTAAACTCCAGCCAGCCACCTCTCTGAAGAGAGAAGCAAAGTTAAAATTTCAGGTTGATGCCTGAACAAGATCTGTTTGAAGTTAGAAGTGACCAGCTTTTGAGTTGATGCAAAGTCAGGGAAAGTTTGTTCGGTTTGGGGAATGGTGGTGTCCGTGTTTGGGGAGAGGGACGTTGGTGCAGGAGAGGAAACAAGATGCATGCAGGGAAAATACAAAATGGTCTGTGATAAAGTAGAGGATGAGAGTAACAAAGCAGAGAAAGGGATGATGGTGCAAGGCAGAAGGAGGTGACAAAATTAACAAGAAAAAAAAGGCTCCAGAAAAGCAGTTACTGAAGATTCAAGAGCGAATAGATGCTATGGTTAAGAGCTGAAGGTATTAAATTCAGTGTTAAGTTGGATGTCTGTAAAGTGCCTAATTGAAAGATGGGGTCCTGTTTCTTGTGCTTACATTGAGCTATGCAGGAGGCCAAAGACATAGAAGTCAGAATTGTAGTAAGGAGGAGAACTAAAATGACAAACAATGGGAAGTTTTCAAACTGAACATGAAGTAAAACAAAGGGATTATGAATGTTTAGTGTTATTCATCTGATAGATTAGACTAGCAAAACACTGTAGATGCTGGGAGTCATACATAAGAACAGAAACTAGAAACTCTACACGGTTGGCAGTATCTCTGGTGAGATAATGAGCTTAAATTTCAAGTTCTACTGAATTCATTAAGGTAAGGTGGTGTAGGACATGAGGTGTGGGGCTGTATACTGGGATGGAAAAGTTGCAAACTTATAGGTTTAAGAGCCAGGGAGTCCAAATTCAATTGCTTGTCAAGGAGCACAGGAAAAATGGACTGAATGATGCTCATCTATGCTATATGATACTGTGTTGCAGGTCTTCATCTTTCCTGAAGTTTAATTGGAGTCACAATATATTCATTAATAAATATAACTTATCGATATAGTTCAAATCTATGCATACTGAGTTGGCCCGTGTGCAAAGAATCTCAATGAGCAATTCTTCATTAGTTCCAGCTCCTTTCATTGCCTCCTTCAGCAACTTGGCATCAAATTCACAGGGACGGTCTAGCATGGCCAAAATTGTCTTTTCTAAGCACCCGCTCAGATCTCCTTTTAGCACTTTTTCCATATCCTAGAGAAAAACAGGAAGAAAAAGAGATATTCCACTGTGATTTTCCTCCTTCCAGGTTTCTTTGGGGAATATTAAATCACATTATTAATTTCCCAGTCCACCAGGTTATAACCATCATCTATGGATACATTACTGGGTGGGCAACAAACACTTGGACCTCCTCAGTTGAAAGCAAGTTTTTAAATTCATTAATGGGATGTGTGATGTCCACTCACAAAGATCTTAAGAAGATGGTGGTGAGAGACTTTTCTATACTGGAGCAACCCATCTGCTTTAGGTACACCAATAGTGCTTTTAGGAAGTAAGTTCAAGGAATTGACCCAGCAATGAAAAAGTTTCAAATGCAATGAATGAACAAATTTGAATGAAATAGATTTTGACTTTGCACCATTTAGTTCAATTGTGTGAAAATCTCCCCTTTAGATTTGGGCACAAAATGTGTGAAACAGGAATGCACAGTTTAATGTGAAATTGCATTGGTTCAGCATCCATTTATCATGCTAGCAGTGTATTAAATTTTATTTCAGCCTTGTCACAATTGTACTTACTTTTCCATACAAAGCTCTGTACTTCTCTTTTATCTTTTGTCTCTGTGCTGTTGTACGATTTGCAAGGATTTTGATGATAGCAACTTCATCTGTTCCTAAAAGTAAAATAGCAAATCATGTGGATGAGTTAAATAGGGACATATTCCACAGAACTAAGATTCAGGGATTGTGCAATTGAGATGATTAAGGGATTTTATAGGGTAGAGAACATAAAACTTAAGAACGGTGGTTCAGTGGTTAGCACTGCTGGCTCACAGCGCCAGGGACCCAGGGATGATTCCAGCCTTGGGCGACTGTCTGTGTGGAGTTTGTACATGCTCCCCATGTCTGTGTGGGTTTCCTTCAGGTGTTCTGGTTTCCCCCTACAGTCCAAAGATGTGCAAGTTAGGTGAATTGGCCACGCTAAATTGCCCATAGTTTTTGGGGTGTGTAGATTAGGTGCATTGTCAGGAGAAATGTAAAGTAATAATGTAGGGGAATGGGTCTGGGTGGTTTACTCTATGGAGGGTCGGTGTGGACTTGTTGAGCCAAATGACCTGTTTCCACACTTAGAGAATTTGAAATTCTAAACATACGAAATAGGAGCAAGATTAGGCCAATCAGCACTATAAACCTGCTCAAACATGGAACAAATTAATGGTTGGAACATATATCCAACTATACCTGCTCATATTATCTCCGTATCCTTTAATTCCCCCAGTTACAAGCCTCTGAGTTGAATATATTCAGTTACTGAGAATCCATTGCTCTAGGGGATAAAGAATTCCAAGTATTCATAACCCTCTGAGTGAAGAAATTTCTCTTCCTCATAATCCTAAATGATTGACCATTTATCCGGTGACTGCTTTTGTGTTCTAGATTCCTCAACTTCGGGACATTTCCTCAACATCTACCCCTTCAAACCCCTTAAGATTTCTTTTTGTTTCAATTAGATAACTTCACATTCTTCTAAATTCCAGGGCACATTGACCTAGTTTACTCAAGAGTGAGAGAATCTATTGCCTCAACTGAGAAGAGTCCACTACAAGAAGACAAATTCTTAAGATTAAATCCAGACCCAGGAGTGACACCAGAAAGTATCTCTTTCATTCTATGAGTTATGGAAATCTCGAACTGTCTCCCCAAAAAAGTATTGAGGCTGGGAATGAACTGAAATTTTAAAAACGGTGAGTGATAGATCTTGTTAAGTAAGTGTATTAAGAGTTACAAAGCCAAGATGGCTAAGTGGAGTTAAGACTAACCATGACCTCATAAATAGTAGAACAGAATTGAGAGGCAGAATAACATCCTCCTATTTCTGAGTTCCTAATTACTCTGGTTTATAGCTTTACAAAATAAAATATTCAGCTTCCAACCTGTCAGGATATTCTGCACCAACCAATACACAAAATTTATTATCAAAATAAATTTATTTAAATATTTAAGATTTTTGTGGCTGATTGACATACAGTACATTAATTAATGGAGCATGACCATTGGGAATGGTCTTGATAAAATCAGTAACCTTAAATTTTATGCTAATGTACAGTATGTTAGAGTATTCTGAAGACATTTACATACATCAGAATCCACTACAGCTTCACTTACATCATCAGTGTAGTGAGCTGTTGAGGAAAGGGACAAACAGAGAGATGGGGGTGCTCTGTACCAGGGAGACAAGTTAGATTGCAGTCAAAACACTGATAACATGGCTGCTTATGTTTTAGGTCAGATACCTTGGCTAGGGAAGAGATGTTCAAGCCCATAGAGATGATGCGCAGAGATGTGTAGATGGGCATGATGAAGTTTTGAGAGGGAGAAACAGACATTCACAAATTGAGTGAACAAACATTTCATGACTCAAGATTATGAAAATTCATGTTTCAAGACTTCCAGAGACTGGGGTGAATGTAACATGGTACTGCACTGTGGTGACATGATGTTTTACATTGATTGCTGTTTGAGTTCAATTTCTTCAGGGTTTTATTTTTTGATCAGTGCCAAATTTCAGTGATTATGCAATTTTTCATTTTCATTGTTAATTATTCACTTGGATGTAACTTTTGATGCACAGGCAATGTATCCACAACAAATTTCCAAATAGCCAATAAAGTATAAGTTGAATGGAACTAAAATTAAAGGTAGGTAAGTTTAGAATATTTTGTAAGGGAATTTTATTCAATCAAGATCGATAAATTGAGAAATGCACTGACAACAACAGCTTAAAATTATACAGTGCCTTGAACACAGCAAAACATCCTGAGATGTCTAGCAACTGTGTAACGAAACAGAATTGATGCTGAGCCAAAGAAAAGGAGAAATTAATTAGAACCATTGATCAAAATCTTGGACAAAGACTGTCTTAAATGAGGAGACAGAGGTAGAGAATCAGGAATATTCAACACCAACAACATGCATTATATAGCACCTTCAATGTAGTAAATCATTTTAGGGTCAATGCTGTATTTGACACTAATCCATGTATAATCTAACAGTAGCATTTTGAGAGTGTTTTCGAAGAAGAGAGGAAAGCTGAGATGTCAAGAGGTTTGGGAGGAGCCGAGGGTTGTGAGGGGGTCAGATTCCAGATCTTAGGGCCTTGACTTCATGATAGAGCAATGAACATTAGTGATATACAGGAGACCAGAATTAGAGGAATTCACCAACGAAGATAACAGACTGAAAATATTGGTATTATTCAGAATGTGAGCTGAAAATGTGTTGCTGGAAAAGCGCAGCAGGTCAGGCAGCATCCAAGGAACAGGAAATTCGACGTTTCGGGCATAAGCCCTTCATCAGGAATGAGGAAAGTGTGCCCAGCAGGCTAAGATAAAAGGTAGGGAGGAGGGACTTGGGGGAGGGGCGATGGAGATGTGATAGGTGGAAGGAGGTCAAGGTGAGGGTGATAAGCCGGAGTAGGGTGGGGGCGGAGAGGTCAGGAAGAAGATTGCAAGTTAGGAAGACAGTGCTGAGTTCGAGGGATTCGACTGTGACAAGATGGGGGGAGGGGAAACTCAGATGAACTCAGATTTCTCCAGTTTCCTCATTTCCCCTCCCCCCACCTTGTCACAGTCGAATCCCTCGAACTCAGCACCGCCCTCCTAATCTGCAATCCTCTTCCTGACCTCTCTGCCCCCACCCCACTCCGGCCTATCACCCTCACCTTGACCTCCTTCCACCTATCACATCTCCATCGCCCCTCCCCCAAGTCCCTCCTCCCTACCTTTTATCTTAGCTTGCTGGACACACTTTCCTCATTCCTGATGAAGGGCTTATGCCCGAAACGTCGAATTTCCTGTTCCTTGGATGCTGCCTGACCTGCTGCGCTTTTCCAGCAACTCATTTTCAGCTCTGATACTCCAGCATCTGCAGACCTCACTTTCTCCTCGATTATTCAGAATGTTTTTATTCTTCCCAGTGAGACCTTACAGGAAGCAAGTGACAGGGGCCATGATAGGATGGATAATAAAAGCATGTTTCTGGTCATGAGAGGCTTGAACTAGGGGTGCAGTTTGAAAATCAAGGAATGTACAATATAAAACAGAGGAGGATTTCTTTTTCCCCTGAGACAGTCATGATTCTTTGAACTTCTCATCCACTTAGCGCATTGGAGGCCGATTAATTGAATGATTTTAAGACAGAGATAGATAGATTTTTGATTATCAAAGGAATAAATGGTATTTAGAACAGGCAGAATGTGAAGTTGAGGCTGCAGTCATACCAGTTAAGCTGTTGTTGAAAGACCGAGCAGTCTAGTTCAGTTTAATGGCCTACTCTTGCTCTTAAATTATAGCAATGTTATTGGAAGGGAAACCAGAAGTATTGTTTTTAAACTTTTATAAATGGCTTTCAGGTTCCCAAATATTTTAGGAAATGACTGAAGAAGGGAATGGAAACAGAAAGTGTTGGAGAAACACAGGAGCTCTGGCAGCATCCACACAGTGGGAAAAAAAGTTAATCTTTTGAGGTCAATGACGCTTCATCAGGTGACAAAATATGTTTCAGATTTCCAGCATCCACAGCTCTTTGTGTTTGTTTTAGGAAATGTAAAGTTTATTTCCGTTTAGAGCTTTGTTAAACAAAAGGCCCCAGGAACTGTAAAACTCTAACTGTTAAGAGACTTGTTTGATAGCCTCATGATATTGATAAACCACAGCTTTTATCTAAGTTATTCCAACTAAGGTGCTTATGTACTGATAGTCAAGAATGATGCATATATTTTTGCATGGCTTAGGAAGATATGAAAATATATTTGCAATAAACTGGATTAGCAATATGCACCATTGCTGACCTCTATTGTTCATTAAGCAAAGTACAACTGCGGTTTCTTCCTCAAGCTGTCTTGACATTGTGTAACAACGAACTTGTGTATTACCATTGCGGACGTATGAACTATGTTTGCTAATGTTGAGGGGGGTTTGGCTTTTGTTTCAATTCAATAAATGAAATAGTTGCATTTATATAGCATATTTCATGACCTCATATTGTCCAAAGTGTTTTATAGCCAATGACACATATTTGAATTACACTTATTGTTATAATACAGGAAGTTTGCTGGTCAATTTGTTCACAGCAAGATTCCTCAAACAGCAATGAAATAAATGATAATCTGCTGTGGTGACATTAGTTCAGGGATAAAAATTAGTCAGAACAGCAGGAAGAACTCTGCTTTAAATATTGAATCCTATAAACTAAAGCCCCCTCAGATGGTTTTAACACCAGGACCAACAAAGGGCAACTCTTACAGCACAGCACTTCCTTAATACTGCACCCCAGATATGCTAGCCAAGGTAATATGCTCAAGTCTCTGGAATGTTATTACAAACCCATTTCCTTCTGAATCAGAGGCAAGAGTGCTCCCACTGAACCATGACTGACACCTTTCATAAGTGGCAAGGTTGAAAATATATAGTTGAAAATATATGTCTCCTTGTAAGCATTAGTTTCGACAATTGTTCTTTTTGCTATTGTAGTGAGTTGAGAACATTGGGGTGGCCTTTTATCACCTTGAACAGTCAGGAAATTACAATACAGATCGCTGTTTGTTTTTAACAGGGCATATGTAAAATGGGTCGGATTAGGGTTAGGGTTAGCTAAACCACTCTAGGGCTGATCACTCCTACACCAGGTGGGTGGGTGCTGAACTCAACTGCTTTCAACAGCTGTAGATATTACAGGGACAATATTATAAATATTTATTTTGATTACACACTGTATGATGTGAAGAGGAGGCTGGAAATAAAATAATGCAGTGTGACCCCATTTTAATGCCTCAGTCTAGATGTCACTCCAGAGTCAAAGAGTCATAGAGTCACACAGCACGGAAACATACCCTATGGTCCAACATGTCCATGCTGACCAGATATCCTAAACTAATCTAGCCCCATTTGCCAGCATTTGGCCCATGTGCCTCTGAACCATTCCTATTCATATACCCACCCAGATGCTTATTAAATGTCGTAATTGTACTAGCCTCCACTACTTCCTCTGGCAGCTCATTCCCACACGTACCACCCTTGATGTGAAAATGTCGCCTCTTAGGTCCTTTTTAAATCTTCCCTTCTCACCTTAAATCGATGCTCTCCAATTTTGGACTCACCCACCACGACGAAAATACCTTATCTATTTACCCTATCCATGCCCCTCGTGATTTTATAAACCTCTATAAGGTCTCCCCTCAGCTTCTGACACTCCAGAGAAAACAGCCCTAGTCTATTCAGGCCCCCCCCCCACCCCCATAGCTCAAACCCTCCAAATCTGGCAACATCCTTGTAAATCATTTCCGAATACTTTCAAGTTTCACAACATCCTTACTGTAGCAAGGAGACCAGAATTGAATGGAGTACTCCAAAAGTGGCCAAAACAATATCATGTATAGCTGCAACATGACCTCCCATTTCCTAGACTCAATGCACTGACTAATAAAAGCAAGCATACCAAACACCTTTGTCACTATCCTATCTACCTGCGACCCCACTTTCAAGGAGATATGAACCTGCACTCCAAGGTCTCTTTGTTCAGGAACACTCCCCAGGACCTTACCATTAAGTGCATAAGTCCTGCCCTGTTTTGCCTTTCCAAAATGCAAGACCTCACAATTATCTAAATTAAACTCCATTTGCCACTCCTTGTCCCATTGGCTCATCTGATCAAGATCCCGTTGTGCTCTGAGGTAACCTTCTTCGCTGTCTACAACATCTCCAATTTTGGTGTCATCTGCAAACTTATTAACTATACCTCCTACGTTCACATTCAAATCATTTATATAAATTACAAAAAGCAGTCGACCCAGCAGTGATTGATTAAAAATTTGGACAGGTAAGAGAGTTGGTGAGAGCTGGGAGATGAGCAGCTTCAGTTGTTGAGCAGGAGGGGCAGGAGGACAAACTAAAATGAGCACCTGCCAATTACAGGCTCTTGATGCAACACCAATCATACCTCAAAATGTAGTACATTGGGCTGTATCCAACAACAAAGATATAGAGATACTGGTGTTGCACTGGTGTGGACAAAGTCAGATGTCACATGACATCAGGTTATCATCCATCAGGCTTATTTAAAATCACAAACTTTTGGAGCGCTGCTCCTTCGTCAGACGAAGACTATAACCTGGTGGCATGTAACATCTGTCTTTGTCTACCAACAAAAGCAAAGCAAGGATATAAAAGAGCTTCACAACATGTCAGAAATCAATTATGATCAACACTGCAGACATTGCTGCTTCAGAGTTCATGACGGCATCAGTGGTGGGCAAGTTGTTGGAGGGAATCCTGAGGGACAGGATTTACATGTATTTAGAAAAGCATTGGACTGATTATGGATAGTCAACGTGGCTTTGTGCATGGGAAATGTGTCTCATAAACTTGAACTGAGTTTTTTGATGGAGTAATGAAGAGGACCGATGAGAGCAGAGAGATGGATGTGATCTATATGGACTTCAGTAAGGCACTCGAAAAAATTCCTCATGGTAGACTGGTTAGCAAGGTTAGATCACATGGAATACAGGGAGAACTAGCCATTTGGATACAGAACTGGCTTGAAGGTGGAAAACAGAGGGTGGTGGTGGAGGGTTCAGACTGGCGGCCTGTGACTAATGGTGTGCCACAAGGATTGGTCCACTACTTTTCATTTTTTATGTAAATGATTTGAATGTGAAGTTAGGAGGTATAGTTAGTAAGTTTGCAGATGACACCAAAATTGGAAGTGTAGTCAACAGTGAGGAAGGTTACCTCAGAATACAATGGGATCTTGATCAGATGGGCCAAGGGGCCGAGGAGTAGCAGATAGAGTTTAATTTAGACAAACGTGAGGTGAGGTGCTGCATTTTGGAAAGGCAAATCAGACATTACCATCCTACACTTAATGGTAAGGTCCAAGGGAGTGTTGTTGAACAAAGAGTCCTTGGAGTTCAGGTTCATAGTTCCTTGGAAGTGGAATCGCAGGTAGATAGAATAGTGAAGAAGGATTTTGGTATGCTTTCTTTTATTGATCAGAGCATTGAGTATAGGAGTTGGGAGGTCATGTTGCGGCTGTACAGGACATTGTTTAGGCCACCTTTGGAATATTGTGTGCAATTCTGGTCTCTGTCTCTGTTCTGTCGGAAGGATGTTGTGAAACTTAAAAGTGTTCAGAAAAGTTCTACAGGGATATTGCCAGGTTTGGAAGGTTTCAGCTATAGAGAGAGGCTGAAATGGCTGGAGCACTTTTCCCTGGAGTGTTGGAGGCTGAGGGGTGACCTTATAGAGGTTTATAAAATCATGAGGGGTATGGATAGAGTAAATAGACAACGTCTTTTCTGTGGGGTGGGGGAGTCCAGAACTAGAGGGCATAGGTTTACAGTGAGAGGGGGAAAAAAATTAAAAGGGACCTGAGGGGTAACTTTTTCATGCAGAGGGTGGTGCGTGTATGGAATGAGCTGCCAGAGGAGTGAGTGAAGGCTGGTACAATTATTACATTTGAAAGGCATCTGGATCAGTATATGAATAGGGAGTGTTTAAGGGGAAATTGCTGGCATATGGGACTAGATTAATTTAGGATATCTGGTCAGCATGGACAAGTTGGACCAAAGAGTCTGCTTCCATTCTGTACATCTCCATGACTTTATGACTCTATCCCAAAATCTTATCTTGTGATTCGTGGGAAACCCTGTCATAAGATCTCTTGGCACAGAAATTTAGCCTGTGTACCCATGCTTGTTCTTTGAAACTGCAAGTCATGTAATCCCATGCCCCCCATTTTTCCCCATGTAACCCTGCAAATTAATCCTCAAATATGTGTCTGATGACTCTATTCAAGTACCATGTTACAAATCTTAATAGCCCTCAAAATGAAGAAACTTCTCCTCTGTTCCCCTTAAATTCTTTTGTCAGTTATTTAAACTATGACATTCAGTTCCATGCCAACTTGCTGAGAGAAACAGACAGTCCCCATTCACTCCTTATATCAATTCCCTTATCTTTGATACCAATGTTAAACCGTCACCTGGAATTTCTTCCACTGAGATCATTAAACAAAAATCTGTGGTCTCTGTCTTTAATATTTTTTTATCTGGTTCTTCTGCAATGAGATTTGGAATTGGAGGCATCTGCTCGAAGTGCCTCAACAAATTTTGCAATGATTCTCTGCGTGTGCATTCCTATCAAGTGAGGCATTTGGTTTTAAGTGCCAGGGTGAAAGGAAGTCCACTGATGATTGATGTAACAGTAGACTACAAATATGACATATTCAAGCATACATTTGATGCTGTAGCCAATACAACCCAAAGGAATGTTGGCTGGAAAGTGGAACTGTTTTTTTGGGTATGCTTTGGTCTGTTTGCCTGCAATGCCTCAATCTCACGAAGTGTAACCCAGAGTCACACTGCAACTCTCCAAATTACTAGCAACAAAGTACTGGTGATGAGATCCTTATCCACTCCCAGTAAAACAAAGCTAGAGTGCTGGAGAAATCTGCTTGCCTGCCATGTTTCCTAATTAAGAACAATTGCTTCATTAGCTGTATGGTGATTGGAGTTGTTCTAAACACAGTGATATAGGGAGAGGAGGAGGCTATTTATATTTTCCAAACTGTTCCATCATTCAGTGAGATCATGGGTGATCTATGCCTTAACTCCAGACAACTGCAATGTCTCAGACTTCACAAAAATCTATAAATCTCGATTTAAAATGAAAATTGATCAAGCAACACTTGCTGTGGAGGAAGATAGTTCCAAATTTCTTACAGTTACTTTATGTGGAGAAATGTTTCCTCTGGTTGAATTTCATGGCTTGAGGTGGGGAAAGGGAGAGATTGAGGTTGGGGTGGGGGTAGCATGTTGCTTGTGCTACTGTTGCAAGAGTTGGCCAATAGCTGACAGACCTAAGAAGTGCCCACCCAGAAGCAATAATGCATTGTCAGCCGGCTAAATGGGCAGAGAGTGATATGCACCTCACTTGGTTTGAGCAAGTCTTGCCCTTGACAGCCACCAGCTCTAGCAATCCCCAAGAGTGGTGGGTGTTGTTGGGACTGTATCCAAGATAATGCATGCAGAGTTTTGTTGGATTTCAGAGCAGGATTAGTCAAAGGCAATTAAGGTAGGGCAGGGTCATGCAGCCTAAGGAGGCAGGATGATGGCAGCTGGGAGGAAAATGGCATGGAGGCCAGGTGATGAGGATCAAAGAGATTCCTAGACGTACCCTTCTCAATGCTGCGAGTTCTTCCACCCTGCCTTTCCAAAATCATTTTTGACAAACAGGCTCCCTCCCACCGGCCTGTGTCCACCACGTAATGGCATGAGAAGCATAGGACTGGAGTCAATGGTTTGGCTCAAGCTCAATTGCCCATTCATTTATTTTTAGAAAATGGTAGACAGGCTGTCAATTTCAATCACTTTATCGCCACTGTATTATGGGGATGAGTGGGGAAGCAACCAGCTTATTATCCCTTGTATTATCTGTTCTACCACCTGCCAAAAACATGCCTGGCACATTTAGGATGCATAACCTAGCCCCCAGTTTCACGCCTGAAAAGTTTGGCTGTAAAATATAGAACTGTGTCGCTTTATTGTAGATTCGGCACTTGAATTGTGGGGGAGGGAGCTGATAGTTCTTGGAAGTATGTTTCTTCTTTCTACAGAATCAGAAATGCCATATCTCTTTATTAGTGTACCTCTAGCTGAAAGTCTTTAATCCCAATAGAGCCTCAATAAAGACCCTCCACAGTTAAACTTCAGCTTTTTAAAAATAAAATTCTAATCTGTACATGATCGCAAAGCATTAGATGTCAGCTAAATTCAATAAAAGTTTAATGTCCAATTTTAAAGGGTTGATTACCTGCTCCCTTGCAAGCTTTTTTTATCTTCTTGGCATCTCCCTCTTCACTGAAATGCACATGATATTGAATACCTGGCTGTGTAATGAAATATACATTATTAATAATTGAACACAGATTTTACTTAGACATAAGGCATGGTATAATTATAGCTCAAAGTATAACTTTCAATCATCCCACTATTTCCTAATTCGCACAAACTTTCATTCATTCATCATCTCCCTATGTGCGTAAACCTACATTGACTCACAATCTGGCAATGCTTTAATTTTAAATTGTTAGTGCATGTTTTTAAACCTGTTTATGGCCCCCTGTCTCCACTACACTGTAATCTCCTCCTGCCCATAATCCTATAATTCATCATTTGCTACTGCTCCCAATTCAATTCCCTTAAAATGTTCAACATGGAAACTCTGTTAGGTTATTCCCCATTCACACTAGAATGGTACAAACAGGTAAAATGGAAATTACTGAACATCAACAGATGAGGACAGAATGGCATTAATTTTTCAATTATTGTACATAAAATTTACAGCACAGGACCAGGCCATTTTTTCCCAGCAGCCATGCTTTACTTGACTCACCCCTCTTCCCAAATACACTTCACCCCATCAGTATATCCTTGTATTAATTTCTCCCTCATATATTTATCTAATTTCTCCATAAAGGCATCTATATTATTTGAATCAAGCAGGCCTAGTAATTTCAAATTCCATGTTCTCATTGCTCTTTGCGTATAGGTATTTTTCTTGAATTCGTTGCTGGATTTATTGGTAACAGTCTTATACTTATGACCCCTAGTTTTGCAAGAGGAAACATAGGTCTAGAAACTTGGGTCTGTGGTTTTGCAGAGGCCACCACTAGTACCATGTATGTGCCTGTTTGGATCAAGCTGGTTGTGTGCACGTTTGGTGCACCCATCTCACCTGATTGATTGGAGCAGGGCTGAGCATGTCTCTCACTGTTGTTTTCTTCTTAATACTGTTGGCTGTCTTTGCATTCAGCTGAGCCCAAATGGTTCACATTCCCATGATGCAGAATCCTGCTCTACATAAGTCAAGTGCCAAGGACTGATGCCAGCTGTGTGATAAGAACGTGGTGCATTCAGTGTAGTAGGTTGGATATGCTGCATGAAGATGTATTCGTTGACCTTGACTATCCATGTGAGGTAATTGGATTTCTTGTAGCACTGCTGCAGTTCCCTTCCCCAGGTGATTTTTGAGCACTTTCTGGCCCCCGGTAGAAACTGGGTGTTAATCCTCTTGCCCACTTCAATCCCTGCTTGCCTTCTCTTTTAGCACAGACTGATAGCCAAGCAGCTTCTCATGTCTCACACCAAAGGACGTCAAAAGGGAAAATGGACTGGCCCATAATTGGTCAGGAAAGGTGGTGAGAAATCTCATATGAGTAAGTAGGAAGCAGAAGAGCAAGAAGGATTAATTGTCTGGGGGAATGGGGATGAGGGAAGATGCTGCAGGCAATACAGAAAATGGTAGGCCACCGCCATGATGGGAAATGGGTTCGATAGTAGAGCTACAGTGAGTTTGAGGTCACGGAGAGAATATGGTGGCACTTACCTTTGCAGACTGCAGAAGAGCCCATTCACCAGAGTGTGGACACTATACTGACCTGGGTAGCTACTCAGACTAGGCTAGCAATGTTTGTCGCAATGCACAGTTACTGCTTCTGAACATACATTAGTCAAAAGCAGCACTGTGGAGGCATAGTACATACTTTATGAAGTGAGCTGTGTGAAACTCAGTGAGAAAAATCTGAAGAGCCTTTGGAAGGAAACCATTCATAAAAATCCCTGAAGTTGACAGTCAAATTCTGGGAAAAATTCAGCACCTCATTTCTGAACAAAAGCTACTGGATTCCCTGATGAATGTAGAAGCAGCTAGTAGTCTCAAAAAGAGGACCACAGCATGGGACCTTCTTAATCAGGCTCTGAAGCCATTCAGATGAGGTAGGTGCCCCAGATTTGTATAGATCTGACCTCTGCACCCAGAAAAAATTGGCACCTGAATTTCCATCCTCTGTTTATCAGCCATTGACCTATATCAATAATAATGAAGTCCTTGTAATTTTTTGCACTTCTCCCAGGCCTCCAGATTCATATCTTTATGTACGATGGAGCACAGAACTGTGCACAGTCCAGAAAAAATACAAATAGTTGGACATCCTCTTTGAACCCAATTGTACTGATAATGATAACATTTCCAAACCATAGTCTAAAATATGAACATGAGTGCACAACCTTTAATTGCTTAATAACATAGTCAGCTCCTTATCTTTACTGTTTTATAACATTTCATTGACAAATACATCCAAGGGGCCTTTTCTGTAATTAGGTTGTAAGGTTGTTTTATGGTCTTGTACCATTCAGTGTCAAACATGCTGAAAAAAAATACTGATCTGGCTGACTCATACATCCCGATTTCCTATATTGGCTGCTAATGTTTTGCAGTACCAATATTTTCCACCATATGGGCTCATGAAATTTATAATTGGACTATATTTGAACCATTTCTGCTGTTATTGGTTTTATGGTAGCTTATTTGGAGTCATACTAGCACAAACATTATGGATGTTGTTGTTGGAGATCAATCATCTCAGTCTCTGGGATATCTCTGCAGGACTTCCCAAGGGTAGTGTCCTAGGCCAAGACATCTTCAGCTGTTTCATCAATGATCTTCCCTCCACCATAAGGTCAGGAGTAGAGATGTTCACTAATAATTGTACAATCGTCCACACTATTCATAACTCCTCAGATACTGAAGTAATCCATGGCCATATGCAGCAAGACCTGGACATTCAAGTTTGAGATGGAAAATTGCACGTTGCATTTATGCCACACAAGTGTCAGGCCATGATCATCTCCAACAAAAATGAATCTAACTTTGCCCTTTGACATTCAATGACATTACAATCATTGAATTCCTCACTGATAACATTCCCAAGAAGCTCTTTGGGAAGTTTTACTGCATACATGGTGCCATAAAAGTACAACTTGTTGTTGTTGAAGACAAAGGAAGCAAGTAAAAAAGTGGATTTTGCATCGATGCCCCCATGCCCACCTCACCTCGCATTCATGATGGTCAGAAACACTTAGAAATGTTCACATCAGCTAGAAGGCTCTGATGCCTGTGTACCTAATGGAATTGCAGGCTGATTTCTTCCAAAAATTTCAGGTTGGAGATCAACCCTTACCAGGCTCCACCTGCCATTCCCCTGAGCCAAGCAGATAAGAACATAAGAAACAGGAGCAGACGAAGCGCATTTGACCATGGGAGCCTATTCTGCCATTCAATTATCCTGACTGACTTTGATCTCAGCTTCAACTTCACTTTCCTGCCTGTTCCCATATATCCTTGATTCCCCAAGTCATTCAAAAATATGCCTAGTCCAGTCTTTAATATATTCAATGGCTCATCCGACACTGTGCTCTGGGATAAAAAATTCCAAAGAGTCATGATCTACCAAGAGAGGAAATTCCTTCTCATTTCCATCCTTGAATGGGTGGCCCTCTAATTTTGAAACCAAGCCCCTTATTCTAGTTTTCCCCAGTGAGGATAAAAACCATTTTGGAATCTATCCCAGGAAGGTCAATGCAGAGACTGGTACTGCTGAAGGAAAATCTGCCTTCGCAATCAAGTACTGGGCTGCATCTGTCTCAGATATAATCTGTGCAGTTTTGGCGCACAACACACTCTCTTTGTGCCTAACAGTTTTTGTTGGCTAGGAGATCAAGACACATTGACTTGGAGGAAAGAGGCAAATTGCAGAAAGAAAAAGCAGAAGTATCTGACATCTGAAAAAAAGTAACTGAAAATAATTAAATAGAATGAAAATTTTAATTTGCAATGGTTTACTTTTGTCTATCAGTATCTGTGACTACAGGTTGAGAATTATGACTATAATTATAAATATTAAGCCCCAACATGATTGGAGTGTTCTGATTGTTCTGAATTTTGATTGTAATTTTAATGTTTAGCTCCTATATGTCTATTTAAGTTTCTGGTAAAATGTTGCATAATTTCATAAAAATATAAAGTTGATGGAAGTCTTGCCAATAAAACTTACATTGCTGGATCCTGGATCCACTTATTGATTAAAAGTCTGCCTTTCTCAGTCTTGAATATACTTAACACTGCCACTGGCAAGACTGGGTCATTATATTTATTCAATGCTGAGATTGACAGGTTTTTAACAAGTAAGTGAATTGAATATTACTGGGTAAAGGCAGGAAAGTGATAACTATCAGAGCAGCCATGATCTCAATGAATGATAGAACAGATTCAATGGGCTACATCTGGTCCAACATCTTATGGTCTTACATACCACATCCTGTCTCTTGCAAGGATAGATTTGAGGATCTGGGGCTGTTCTCCTTCGAAGGCAGAAGGGTAAAAGTATATTTTATTGAAGTGTTCAAAGTCATTTAATTAGATAGGAAGAAACTGTTCCCATTGATGAAAGAGTTGAGAAACAGAGGATAATTTTTTTAAGCTGAATAGCAAAACAACCAAAAGCAACAATGTAGAGAGTGTTTGGCATGTGGAATACACAGGCCAAAGAGGCAAAATCTGTTCTGAATTTCAAAAAGGAATGGATATTTATCTGAATGGAAAAAAAATCTTGCAGGGCTATTTGGAAAGGTTGGAAGTGTGGGAATGAATTAGTTGCATTTTCTGAGAATTGGTCTTTTTCTATGTTGGAACCATTCTTGATTCTGGAAATCAATGGTTCTGTCTTATGTCCAATTTTTGATTTTCCATTGAACTCCAGACTTGAATTGTTGAGGCTGGATTATTATGGATATTCAGTGCTGAGATAGACAGAGTTTTAATCTGTAAGGGAATCAAGGATTAAAGGGAAAATGATCTCAATGAATAGTGTAACAGAGTCAATGGACTGAATGATCTATTTCTGCTCCTCTGTTTTGTGGACTGACATAGTTCCTTTAATGCAATAAATGAGGCTTCACATGAGCTTTATCAAACAAAGATTTACCCTGAACTACATAAGGAAATATTGGGACAATTCAATCAAACAGATAGCTTTCAACTGGAAGATAGAGTTTTGAGAGGTTTAGTGAGGGATTCCAGAGGTGAGAGCCCAGGCAGCTGAAGATGACCAGTGAACCAATTAAAATCAGGGTGTGGTAAAGAGGAATGTTGGAGGAACACAGATACTTCAGAGAGCATTTGTGCTGCAGACTGTTACAGAGATAGGGAAGGGTATAGGGATTTGGACAGGTTGAAAAAAAAAGCTAAATAACTAATCTCAGTAAAAACAGCATAATATCCTATGCCTCAATGAGCCTCATAATGATATGCTTGTCCTTCAGCTGCAATACACTTAAAAAAACTTGTTGCATTCAGGAAAAGCTGCTTGCCTGACCAAGACCACTTCCTTCACCACTGATGTGCTTTGGTAACAGTATGTACCATATCCAACTACAGCAATTCACCAATGCTCCTTGAGCAGCATCTTCCGAACCCATGATCATGTCTACCTTGAAGAACAAAAGCCGCAGATGCATGGGAACACTACCACTTGCCATTTCCCCTCCAAGGCACACACCATCCTGACTTGGAACTATATCACCATCCCTTCACTGTAAAATCCTGGAAAATCTTGCCTTAACAGCATTGTGATGTACCTACAACATATTAACTGCAGTGATTCAAGACAGCACCTCACTGTCACCTTCTTGAGAGCATTTAGGAATGGGTAATAAACGCTATCCCAGTCAGCAACACTTCCACAATTAATTAATAGAAAGAAATGTTTCAAATAAGTGGTTTAGTTAAATTATGTGCACAAAAGAACAAGTGATAGGGCCAATAAAATATTTTAAGTCAATACTTATTCATCAGTTATAATATGAAATGTTAAGAACTAGGTTTTTATAAGTTCCCTAGAACTGCCTTCATCTACACTATTAACTGAGTTAATTTAACAGTCACAAAGTTCAGATATTGCAGATAATTTGCATTTTACACAGGACTGATCGACTTTACTTACATGAGAGTTGCCCATTTGTTCGCAGCTGTGTATCCTATCCTGAGACACTGACACAGTAAGATATCTGTGGTGCAATATTTATATGATGAGCAATAAAATCTATCCATGTGTTGATTGGTTATGGCTTCATCATCAGAGAGATAGGATCCAGAGATAAAATGTTTAATAAGTAATATCTGATACATTGGCCTGACTTTGCCATGCACAGAAACCTGGAGGCAGAGTTCAGATTATTGAGTTTTGCATTCAAAGATAAATGAATCATTGTTTGAGTCAAAGATGGATGGTGATAAAGTCATGACCCTGGATATTATTATTAACAGGGCAAAATAGTGAAGTGCATCAGTACAAATTCACCCACCACATCTATACTCACAGACTGATATTAAATTCCATTCTGGAAACAACTCAATTTTAAAATTCTCATCTCAGTTTTTTGAATTCTTCCATGGCCTTGACTGTCTCTATCTCTGCAATCTCTCTCAGCCTTACTACTTTCCAAAATCTGCATGCTCCTCCAATTCTGGCCTGTTGCATATCCCCAATTTCCACTGCTCCAATAGTAGATGTACCTTCAGATGTTTAGTCCCAAGCTCTGGAATTTGCTCTTAAAACTTTTTCCCGCTCTTTCACCAAGGTGCTCTTTAAACCCTACATCTTTAACAAAGCTTTTGGCTGTCAAGCTCAAAGGTTCCTCTGTGGCTTGGTGCCAAATCATGCTTGATAATAATCCTGTAACATTTTACCACATTACAAATACTATACAAATACTCATTATAATTGGCATTGGTGTGTTGCTGGGCTAGTAATTCAGAGGTGTGCATGGAAAGTCCAGGGAATGTGATTTCAAATTTCACCAGGCCAGTTTAAGAACTGAATTCAGGTTTCGGAGAATGTCCATGAAGCTATCAGATGGTTGTAAAACACAATTGGATATCAATGGGACAGAAACCTACTGTTCTTACCATTGTTGATCTATGAAAAAGGGTAACTAGAGAGAGAATAGAAACCCTCAAAGATCAACAAAGCAACCTATACATGGAACCACAGAGGGAGTTACTAAATGAGAATTTTGCATCAGTGTTTACTGTGGAGAAGGACATGGAAGATATGGAATGTAGGAAATAGATGGTGACATTTTAAAAATGTCCATATTACAGAGGAGGAGGTCCTGGATGTCTTAAAATACATAAAAGTAGATAAATCCCCAGGACCTGATCAGATGTATCCTCGAACTCTGTGGGAAACTCGGAAAGTGATTGCTGGGCCTCTTGCTGAGATAGTTGTATCATCAATAGTCACAGGTGAGATGCCAGAAGACTGGGGGTTGTCTAATGTGGTGCCACTATTTAAGAAAGGAGGTAAGGACAAGCCAGGGAACTGTAGACCAGTGAGCCTGACATCAGTGGTGGGAAAGTTGTTGGAGGGAATCCTGAGGGACAGGATTTACATGCATTTAGAAAGGCGATGACTGATTAGGGTTAGTCAACATGGCTTTTTGCATGGGAAATCATGTCTCACCAACTTGATTGAGTTTTGTGAAGAAGGAACAAAAAGGATTGATGAGGGCAAAGTGGTGCCCGTGATCTATATGGACTTCAGTAAGGCATTCGACATGGTTCCCCATGCGAGACTGGTTAGCAAGGTTATATCATGGAATACAGGGAGAACTGACTATTTAGATACAGAACTGGCTTGAAGGTGGAAGACAGAGGGTGGTGGTGGAGGGTTGCTTTTCAGACATGAGGCCTGTGATGATTGGTGTGGCACAAGGAATGGTGCTACGCCCACTGTTTTTTGTCATTTATATAAATAGTTTGGATGTGAACATAGGAGGTTTGGTTCGTAAGTTTACAGATAACACCAAAATTGGAGGTGTAGTCAACAGCGAAGAAGGTTACCTCAGAGTAGCAAATGTGTTGCTGGTCAAAGCACAGCAGGTTAGGCAGCATCTCAGGAATAGAGAATTCGACGTTTCGAGCATAAGCCCTTCATCAGGAATAAGAGAGAGAGAGCCAAGCCGGCTGAGATAAAAGGTAGGGAGGAGGGACTAGGGGGAGGGGCGATGGAGGTGGGATAGGTGGAAGGAGGTCAAGGTGAGGGTGATCGGCCGGAGTGGGGTGGGGGCGGAGAGGTCAGGAAGAGGATTGCAGGTTAGGAGGGCGGTGCTGAGTTGAGGGAACCGACTGAGACAAGGTGGGGGGAGGGGAAATGAGGAAGCTGGAGAAATCTGAATTCATACCTTGTGGTTGGAGGGTTCCCAGGCGGAAGATGAGGCGCTCCTCCTCCAGCCGTCGTGTAGTTGTGTTCTGCCGGTGGAGGAGTCCAAGGACCTGCATGTCCTCGGTGGAGTGGGAGGGGGAGTTAAAGTGTTGAGCCACGGGGTGATTGGGTTGGTTGGTTCGGGCGGCCCGGAGGTGTTCTCTGAAGCGTTCCGCAAGTAAGCGGCCTGTCTCACCAATATAGAGGAGGCCACATCGGGTGCAGCGGATGCAATAGATGATGTGTGTGGAGGTACAGGTGAACTTGTGGCGGATATGGAAGGATCCCTTGGGGCCTTGGAGGGAAGTGAGTGTGGAGGTGTGGGCGCAAGTTTTACATTTCCTGCGGTTGCAGGGGAAGGTGCCGGGGGTGGAGGTTGGGTTGGTGGGGGGTGTGGATCTGACAAGATCTGTACCTCAGAGTACAATGGGATCTTGATCAGATGGGCCAATGGGCTGAGGAATGGCAGATGGAGTTTAATTTAGATAAATGTGAGGTGCTGCATTTTGGGTAAGCAAATCAGAGCAGGGCTTATAGACATAATGGTAAGGTCCTGGGGAATGTTGCTAAACAAAGAGACTTGAGAGTGCAGGTTCATAGTTCCTTGAAAGTTGAGTCACAGATGGATAGGAAAGTGAAGGAGGCATTTGGTATGCTTTCCTTTATTGGACAGAGCATTGAGTACAGGAGTTGGGAGGTCATGTTGCGGCTCGACAGGACATTGTTGTAGAATATTATGTGCAATTCTAGTCCCCTTCCTATCGGAAGGATGTCGTGAAACTTGAAAGGACTCAGAAAAGATTTGCTAGGATGTTACCAGAGGGTTTGAGTTTAGGGGGAGGCTGAATAGGCAGTTTTCCCGGGAAGCGTCAGAGGCTGAGGAGTGACCTTATAGAGGTTTATAAAATCATGAGGAGCATGGATGAGGAAATAGGTCTTTTCCGTGGGGTAGTGAGTCCAGAACTAGAGGGCATAGGGTTAGGAGTGGGGGGGAAAGTTTAAAAGTAACCTGAGGGCAACCTTTTCACGCAGATGGTACATTTAAAAGGCATCTGGATGGGTATATGAATAGGAAGGGTTTAGAGGGATATGGGCCAAATTATGGCAAATGGGATTAGGTTGGAATATCTGGTCAGCATGGATGAGTTGGAACAAAGGGTCTGTTTCCGTGGTGTACATCTCTGATTCTATGTCTGGCTCCAATCCCATTTCAGCGTGGTTCACCATTCTGAAGAGGCCCATCAAATCACGATGGTCCACTATTGCTTTCCAATGTACTCTGAGGGATCAATCAGCTTTACCAGAAATACCCAACTCTCAAATAAAAAGAGAAAAAAATATGATCAGCTCAGCTATTAAATTTGTTTTTTCAGTAAAAGGAGAATACTGGAGTGAGAAATAAATGCTTGGGTTCTCACACTGTCACCATTTTTTCCTTTGACCTTCAACTATAGACAAGAACTTTATTAATGTATGAAAACCAGGTCCAATGGTGAAGCAAAGAACAGAAGTTGTGGGTTCAATTTGCTTGGGCTTGGATTTTATACCCATATGCTCCCAGTTTCAGAAGCAGGCTGGGAGAAGGAAAGGCATTAAATGCCAGTGGGATAGCAGTGCAAATTAATTTATGATTCTCTTCTTGTTGCTGTTGGTAAGATATCAGCAATTTGTAACCACTTCTTTGTGTGGGGAGACTGCAGAGAAACTTGTTCCTTGTGGTGGGCTCAGTGAGCTGGGGCAGCCCTCCTGAATCAGGCAGCCTGTGTTCATAATTGCTGGTAGTCTCTCGACTTGCCTTTGGGATCATACCCCTTTTCTCCATCATATGAACCTGCCTATTGGCTCGGTGAACCCCAAATCCAGGTCTTCTCAATCGTCAATGGTCTAGAGCCTGCTGCATTTCCAGCAGTAACCACTTCTTTGGATGACGTTGCTGGGACAGACTGCTGCTACTTTTATTTTATCTTTGATCCTGACTCAAAAGGGCCTCAAATTGAATTAGTTATTAATGTTTTACTTATAAAGATGTGAATTATCAAGGTGAGCACTGGCTCTTTCAGGCATGACTGTACAGGGCAGATTGAAAGGAGTGACAATAGAGTATGGAACTGGGGTGTTGCCAGTCAGGTGTGGCTCATTAACTTGTTCCATAAAGCATATATCAACATCACATTGCTGGATTTTGGACCATTTTTGATGTTCTGGCCAATGTTCATCCCTCAGTGAACATTAAGAAAACAGTTAAAGCATTGAGCAGAAACCTGTTGCGGCTTAGGGAGCCTTGCCAGCCTGCTCCAAGAGAACCTGCACTCCTTCTTCCAGGGAAGGCCCACTCAACCACAAGCTGTCAGGCAGTGGTGAGTCCACTGTCGGCCTTTCATAAAATCAAGATCCAGGGGAGAGATTTCAAGTCCGTAAGAGTTGCCAATCAAACATAGCCTTGCAACACCAACCCAACCTCCACTCCTGGCACCTTTCCCTGCAACCGCAAGAAATGCAAAACTTGCGCCCACACCTCCTCCCTTACTTCTCTCCAAGGCCCCAAGGGATCCTTCCATATCCGCCACAAATTCACCTGCACCTCCACACACATCATCTATTGCATCCGCTGCACCCGATGTGGCCTCCTCTATATTGGGGAGACAGGCTGCCTACTTGCAGAATGCTTCAGAGAACACCTCTGGGACACCCGGATCAACCAACCCAACCACCCCGTGGCTCAACACTTTAACTCCCCCTCCCACTCCACCAAGGACATGCAGGTCCTTGGACTCCTCCATCGCCAGACCATCACAACACAACGGTTGGAGGAAAAGTGCCTCATCTTCCGCCTGGGAACCCTCCAACCATAAGGGATGAACTCAGATTTCTCCAGTTTCCTCATTTCCCCTCCCCCCACCTTGTCTCAGTCGAATCCCTCGAACTCAGCACCACCTTCCTAACCTGCAATCTTCTTCTTGACCTCTCCACCCCCACCCCACTCCAGCCTATCACCCTCACCTTGATCTCCTTCCACCTATCACATCTCCATCGCCCCTCCCCCAAGTCCCTCCTCCCTACCTTTTATCTTAGCCTGCTGGACACACTTTCCTCATTCCTGATGAAGGGCTTATGCCCGAAACGTCGAATTTCCTGTTCCTTGGATGCTGCCTGACCTGCTGTGCTTTTCCAGCAACACATTTTCAATGCTGGGGAAAGCCATGGCTCCTGCAGGAAGTACACACCCTCACAATCCCAGGATCATGATGGACCCAGGACAGAGTTAAACAGTATAGGGGATGGGGTTTATTGGGATGGGGCTCACAGAGCGAGGACAGCAAGGGTTTCAGAAGCAAGGACAGGAGATGGCTCCCAGCTGATCAGGCAAACACCTGATGATCTGTCCATTGATCAGGCACTGATCACCTTCCCCCGCTGATGTGACAATCTTACCACAGTGTAAAGGCTGTTATCATTGAGTTTTTACAGCACAGAGAAAACATCCTTTAGCCCATCATATCCACATCAGTCATCAATTATCTATTTTAATCCCATTTTCTAATATGCTGTAGCTAGATTAATATCAGCAGTGCCAAGATTAGGTTTTTAAATGATTCCTAATTTTTCACACATAGGCCTCAGTTGGTAATGGAGCAGAAAGATCAAGCATGAGGCTGCTTCAGCAGAACATATTTCTGTGGGAGCCAAAAAGTGGCAGGATTTAGGAAGGCCACCATCCTGCATCATCAAGTGCCATTAGCTCTTCCAAGCTTGCCTTTTCAGGGAACAGAAGATTCCATTCATTTTTACATTGCTGTTTGAGGGACCTCCCTACATGCAAATTGGTGGCTATGATTCAGAAGCTACAATAGTTACTATGTCTCAAGCCACCTGGGTATAAAGCAGTTTGGGATATCCTCTGGTCATAAACGATGCTCTATCAATTTATCTTCTTTCTTTTCAAGAGACAGCAAGTTGAAAAACTGGATACAAATCAGTTGTACAGTCTCCTCCCATGAAAGCCGTAAGCAGTATTTTCTGAAGTGACAGCTCATAGCCTTTTTCTCTAACACTGAAAATATTCAGCCAACTTTTCCTTCAATGACTATTGGCAAGGCAAACACATAAACAGCTTTACAAAGACTCTTGAGGCCCAAGTACCAGAAGCAATGAAGATTTGAATGTGTCCACACCCAGCAATAAGATCAAATCATAAATTTCCTGTGTGTGAGAACATGCATTTCTATGGCACCTTTCACACTTTCAGGATGTCCCAAAGAGTTTACAGCCATTGAACTACTTCTTGAAGTATAATTCTTGCTGCAATGTTGAAAATATAACTGCCAAGTCCAGCAGAGAAACCTTCAAAGTTTGGGAGAAGATTTGTAGCTCGGGTGCTCGTTGTTGTGGTTCTGTTCGCCGAGCTGGGAGTTTGTGTTGCAAACATTTCGTCCCTTGTCTAGGTAACATCCTCAGTGCTTGAGAGCCTCCAGTGAAGCACTTCTGTGATGTTTCCTCCGGCATTTATAGTGGCTTGTCTCTGCCGCTTCCGGTTGTCAGTTCTTGCTGTCTGCTGCAGTGGCCGGTATATTGGGTCCAGGTCGATGTGTTTGTTGATAGAATCTGTGGATGAGTGCCATGCCCCTGGCTGTTCTCTGTTTGGCTTGCCCTGTAATAGTAGTGTTGTCACAGAAACCTTCCACAACAGCAACGCGATAAATGATCAGATTATTTGTCTTTCGTGATGTTGTGCAATGGATGACTATTGACCAGAGCACTTTCTGAAACAGCACAGCTCTCCTTATGATTTTGAAGCTTAATATCAAATCACTGTCATCTAGAGATTGATGGGAGTTTCATTTCCACTTGCGATCAAGCATTATTACAAAATCTTTGTTATCAGGGGATCTCCTGTTTATTGTATGAATGTACATATATCTGTTCATGAAATACCTAATTAGTGTGCAAAATATGCTTCAAAAAATATGACAGATTACAGTTATATATTAAAGTCACCTAACAATTTAAGTAAAACAATCCATATGCTGGAAACCAAAAAATAATGAAAACAGTTGGCAACACACAGCATATCAGTAATGTCCTAACTGAATGGCAGAACAGATAAGAAGCTGAATGGGCTCCTCCTGTTTCTGTGTGTCAACACCTTGTATGGAGAAAATAAACAATATTAAATATTCAATTTCAGACTCTCCTTCACAACAAGGAGCATTTTAGTAAAATTTTGAAGTCAGCAGGGGGAAATGCAGAGAAGCCTATGCTTTATTGATCAAATTTATTGATAGGTTGGCACAGACCTACAGAGTTTGCATCATTTTCTGTTCCAAAAATAACCAAATATCAATACAGTATAACAGAATTGTAGAATGCTTACAGCATGAGTCTGTTCAGCCCATCTTTGTTGGCTCTCTGTGACAGTAATTTAGCCAATCTCACTCCCACACACTTTGCCCCAACCCTGGAATTCTTTTTTCAGATGTTAATCAAATTCTCTTATGCAATAAATTCCAAGTTTTAATCAGTTGCTGTATTAAAATATTCTTTGTCATGTCCTGGTTGGTTCTTTCATTCATGAATGTAAATCTGTGTCCTCTGTTTTTAATTTTTTTCACCATTGGGACAAGCAGGTTCACTAACGTCCTTTTGGGAACTAAATCTGTCATCTGATCTACACGTGACTCCAGACACAGGGAATGTGATTGATTCTTAACTGCCTTCCGATCCTTAAATACTGGGCTAGCCAGCAATATGCATGTTTCATGAATGAATAAAAAAAACTTACCCTCAGCATATTCTTCTCTTTCTTTTTCTCTCAAAGCTTAATTGTATCTTGCTAATCTCTTTAACAACTTTTTGTGATACTTATTTTCACATTTCCACCACCCCCCTTACCAGCACTTTACTGGTTGGACAATGTGGTGGCTCAGTGGTTAGCACTGCTGCTTCTCAGCAATAGGGACCTGGGTTCAGTCCCAACCTTGGGTCACTGCCTGTGTGAAGTTTGCATGTCTGTGTGGGTTTCTTCTGGGTCTTCCAGTTTCCTGCCACAGTCACAAAGATGTGCAGTGAGGTGAATAAGCTATGCTAAATTGCCAATAGTGTGCAGACAAGGTGGATTCGCCATGGGAAATGCAGGGTTATAGGGTGGGGGTGGGATGCTCTTTGGAGGATCAATATGGACTTGATGAGCCAAATGGCCTGATTCCACACTCTCGGGATTCATTTCCATTTAATACTGACTATCTAGCATATATGGTCGTCTCGACAAGTAAAAATATCTTCTTTATGTGTATCCTTTTAAACCCTTTCACAACTTTAAAGAATTCTATTAGATCACCCTTCAGCCTCCTCTTTTCAAGAGAAAACAACTCATGTTTGTTCAGTCTTTCCTGATATATTGATCTTCTCAGTTGAGTCATTAAAAACCAGTTCCTGTATGTGACCCATGACCTGGAAGTTACGAAATATTTATTTAAAAAATGGCAAAACATTGTCTCTCTAAAATCCTACTACCCTGTGTATAGTGTCTATCACGTTTCCTCTCACCCTTCTCTTTTTCAGACAAGAACAGACATTTTCAGACAAGAACAGTCACATACTTCCCCATCTATCTGCAAAGCTGAAAGCCCTGAAATATTCTTGTATTTCTTTTCAGTGTAGAGGTTTTGGTAGGTCAAATTTGTAAATTGATTGTGTCCGAGGAACTCCCTGAATGTGAAAGTTTATTCATTGTAACTTTCAAAAGGGAATTGGATAAATATTTGAAACTGAAACAATTGTAGGTCTGCGAGGCAAGAGCAAATGAACTGGACTCTAAACATTAACTCTGTCCTCTGTCCATAGATGCCGCCAGACCTGCTGAGTTTCTCCAGCAATTTCTGTTTTTGTTAAGGGACTTAAATGAAAGATCTGGCAAAGAATGGCTTCCTTCTGTGCTGTAGTGAGAAAGCTTATGGCCTTACATGTGACACATCTTCTACAGGATATGCAGGAAAGCGGTTGACCACGGTGATAGCCCATTTGCTCTTAGTGTCAATAGATTGGTGTAAATAAGGTGATAACATTTGTTCACTTGTGGAATGTGTCTCAGGACTTCCTTTTGATCCCAAGGGCTGGATGCTGAACATATTTTACAGTTGGAGGTTGGATAACTAAATTTCTGGTTTATATTGAAGACTCTTAACAAACTCATACTCAGTAGGAAAATAACTTGTAATTTAATAAGCTAAGTGGAATATGCATGTAATAGAACAATCCTGATACATTTTCATGTATACCACACTGAGCAGATTTAATTTTATGAAGTTCAGCTCCCTAATCTTGGCTGTTCTGGAATGTGAATGTCTCATTACCCTTACAAGCTAGGAAAACACAAAGGCTGAAACTGAGATAGTAAAACAGTTGGAATTGCATGCACTTCTGGTCTCCTTCCTATCGGAAAGATGTTGTGAAACTTGAAAGGGTTCAGAAAAGATCTACAAGGATGTTGTCAGGGTTGGAGGATTTGAGCTATAGGGAGAGGCTAAACAGGCTGTTTTCCCTGGAGCGTCGGAAGATGAGGGGTGACCTTATAGACGTTTACAAAATTGTGAGGGGCATGGATAGGGTAAATAGGCAAAGTTTTTTCCTTGGGGTCAGGGAATCCAGAACTAGAGGGCATAGCTTTAGGGTGAGAGGGGAAAGATATAAAAGACACCGAAGGGGCAACTTTTTCACGCAGAGGATAGAACATATATGGAATGAGCTGCCAGAGGAAGTGGTGGAGGCTGGTCCAATAGTAACATTTAAGAGGCATTTGTATAGGTATATGAATAGGAAGGGTTAGAGGGATACGGGCCGGGTGCTGGCAGGTGGGACTAGATTGGGTTGTGATATCTGGTCAGCATGGATTAGTTGGACCAAAGGGTCTTTTCTATGCTGTACATCTCTATGACTCTGGATGGAAGCTGGTGGAAAGGTTAACTCTTTGTGACCTGATTTGAGTGTACACTTGCTTGTCATGGATTGAATGTTTGTGTGTTGTTCCCTGGAGCTCAAGATCTGGGAAGGTTATGAATTTAAGTTGCATTTTGGGAATCTAAGATGATTTTTTTTCAAAAAGCCATTTTGTAGGACAATGATACTGGGCATGTTAGCTTAGCCAGTTCACCTCATGACCTTTTCCACATAGTTTAGACTAGTCTCTCGTCATGATGTACTGTTAAAAGGGAAGATTATCTAGCCAAAGCAATTGCCCATTTGACCTGCCTTGATCAGGATTTCCCACTTTGGTGTGCATGTAGCTTAATTAGTCAAGCGTACTCAGATATGTCAATTAGTTTCGTTTCCTCTACAAGCTTTTGCCATTTTATTGCTGCTTATCTGATTAAGGACGTGCAGTGTTTTTGTAATCTCAGTACCAATCTCTGTACAAAGACAGCTTGTTTGCAGCAATAAGGGGAGTGGCCTGAGGGAACTCTTAGGGGTAAGAGTTGGCGCCGCTACTATGCTAATGGTTTTAGAATCTTAGCTTAAGCCTGGTTTGTAGGTATCTATATTATAGTGTAACACAGATGCCATTGGTAAATAAAGGTAATAATTTAAACTAAACTGTCTGTCAGAGTTTTATATTCCAGACTGCCAGAGAGCACAATCTCCAGGATGAACCAAGAGAGGCTTTCAGGTCAAGTCCATTAGGGATTCCCTGAACCGTCTCAAATAAGTACTTTAATAGTAGGATTTCGACTTTTTCAAACCTAGTCACTTAAAAGGAATTAAAATTGAATCTGATACAAATCAAAGTTTGAAACAATGGGCAGAATCTTCTCTTTTAAAATGTTCAGGTATCAAAACTATTTCCAGACCCTGACTCCACTTCAAAAGTATGTTGACAGGAGGATTCATTCAGGAAATACTAGTCAAGGATGTCAGGCAGGTCCCTGTGGTCAAGGTGTTGAATAGACATGAGCCAGTCCAATGGTGTTTGACAACCGTGCTGTTTTTAAAATTATTTTGTGAAGAGCATCTCTGGCAAGGCAAGCATTTTTATCCCATTCCTTCATCTGACTGTCTTGCTTAGCCATTCTAAAGGGCAGTTAACAGTCAACCATATTGCTATGGGCCTGGAGTCACATGTAGGCCAAATTTGACATATCCAGGTCTGGGGCAAAGGGTGTGGCAGTGAGATAGTGATAGCGGAGTCACACATAGACCAAACTGTACAAAAATGGCAGATTTCCTACCCCAATGACATTAGGGAGTGATAATTAATGTGAGTTTCATCGTCACCATTTCAGAGACTAAAACTAGTCAGAATTATCCATAACTATTCATTAACTAATATTTATTAAATTATTTCAAATTCCACTATCAGCTGTAGGGTTTGAACTAGGGAATTAGCCCAGTGACATGAAGACTAACGCCCTGTGGGCTGAGGAAAACAATGAGGCCAGACTGTAAGGAAGCAGCCGCATGAGCATGCATGCACTATTCACAGAATATAACCTTCACAGACATTCATCTCCAGGATTTCTTCCCTCAAAAGTACGACTGCCAGATGGGCAAGAGCAGCCTAGCCATTCATTGCTGATTAGCTCCTCAATAGCCTCAAAAGTAAAGAGAGTTTTGAAGAAGAGCAACATTAAATTGAACTACAGACCTGTTGGGTATTTTCAGCACTCCCTTCATTTATTTTAGATCTCCAGCATCTGTATAGACACTTTTATTAAACGTAAACAGGTTTTGAACTTTCTCTGTGAGATGGCCTTGTGGCACCTTGTACAGAGTTATCAGGGTGGCGGGGGGAAGATAAGAGTGACATGATGGGGGCACCTGAGTCACACTTAACAAGATTCCAGTTGTGCCCAAAGATAAGAGCTAATTGACATTTAAAGCAGTTTGGTTGGAGACCTGCCTCGACAAGGTTTGTTGCCGTTTCTCATCTCTGGGAAGGTTTCCTGAAGCTGTGGTGCGCAATGTTCCAATTTTGTACATGCTCCTCCTTCCTATATTATCTTCAGGGATTGGAATGAATCCACCTGCTGATCCTATTAAGTCAGAATGCAAGGGTCTGATTTTCAGAAATGTGCTTATTTGGAAGTAATGAATTTCATGGATACACTTTAAAGTAGGGGTAAGTTGAATTCTTGCAGACCCCAAGAATGAATGCCCATGTTAAAACAGCATCAAAACTCTACAATTAGGTAAATGAATTTAACTGGTTCAGAGTTAGTTATAGCAAAATTACTAATCATAAAATAAGCTTTTAACAACTTGTTAAATTAAGGATTACATTTCTTTGCTTTTAAAGTTCCCCATTCTTTCCAGCAAGATAAGCCTCACTGGGCTCAGCATTAGTAATATCCAACTTTAACCATCAATCTTAACAATGGTGGGAAGTGGTTCAATATTATCACTCTTTCTGCATGTTTGAAGACATCATAGATACATTGGGAAGTCTAGATTAAGAGCATTGGTGTAAAATTACAAAACTCACTCAAGTATTATATTAAGTTACAACAAAAAACAGGACCAACTGGTCCATGCCACCTACGTTCGGGACACCACCCACGCCCTCCACCTCCTCCAGGATTTTCGCTTCCCCGGTCCCCAACGCTTTATTTTCAATGGACATCCAGTCCCTGTACACCTCCATCCCCCATCACGAAGGACTCAAAGCCCTCCGCTTCTTCCTTTCCCGCCGCACCAACCAGTACCCTTCCACTGACACCCTCCTTCGACTGACTGAACTGGTCCTCACCCTGAATAACTTCTCTTTTCAATCCTCCCACTTCCTCCAAACTAAAGGAGTTGCCATGGGCACCCGCATGGGCCCCAGCTATGCCTGCCTCTTCGTAGGATATGTGGAACAGTCCATCTTCCGCAACTACACTGGCACCACCCCCCACCTTTTCCTCCGCTACATCGATGACTGTATCGGCGCTGCCTCGTGCTCCCACGAGGAGGTTGAACAGTTCATCAACTTTACTAACACCTTCCATCCCGACCTGAAATTCACCTGGACTGTCTCAGACTCCTCCCTCCCCTTCCTAGACCTTTCCATCTCTACCTCGGGCGACCGACTCAACACAGACATCTATTATAAACCGACTGACTCCCACAGCTACCTGGACTACACCTCCTCCCACCCTGCCCCCTGTAAAAACGCCATCCCATATTCCCAATTCCTTCGTCTCCGCCGCATCTGCTCCCAGGAGGACCAGTTCCAACACCGCACAGCCCAGATGGCCTCCTTCTTCAAGGACCGCACATTCCCCCCCAGACGTGATCGACGATGCCCTCCACCGCATCTCCTCCACTTCCCGCTCCTCCAACCGCCACCAAGACAGAACCCCACTGGTTCTCACCTACCACCCCACCAACCTCCGCATACAACGTATCATCCGCCGCCATTTCCGCCACCTCCAAACGGACCCCACCACCAAGGATATATTTCCCTCCCCTCCCCTATCAGCGTTCCGCAAGGACCACTCCCTTCGTGACTCCCTCGTCAGATCCACACCCCCCACCAACCCAACCTCCACCCCCGGCACCTTCCCCTGCAACCGCAGGAAATGTAAAACTTGCGCCCACACCTCCACACTCACTTCCCTCCAAGGCCCCAAGGGATCCTTCCATATCCGCCACAAGTTCACCTGTATCTCCACACACATCATCTATTGCATCCGCTGCACCCGATGTGGCCTCCTCTATATTGGGGAGACAGGCCGCTTACTTGCGGAACGCTTCAGAGAACACCTCCGGGCCGCCCGGACCAACCAACCCAATCACCCCGTGGCTCAACACTTTAACCCTCCCTCCCACTCCACCGAGGACATGCAGGTCCTTGGACTCCTCCACCGGCAGAACATAACAACACGATGGCTGGAGGAGGAGCGCCTCATCTTCCGCCTGGGAACCCTCCAACCACAAGGTATGAATTCAGATTTCTCCAGTTTCCTCATTTCCCCTCCCCCCACCTTGTCTCAGTCGGTTCCCTCAACTCAGCACCGCCCTCCTAACCTGCAATCCTCTTCCTGACCTCTCCGCCCCCACCCCACTCCGGCCTATCACCCTCACCTTGACCTCCTTCCACCTATCCCACCTCCATCGCCCCTCCCTCAAGTCCCTCCTCCCTACCTTTTATCTTAGCCTGCTTGGCTACTCTCTCTCATTCCTGATGAAGGGCTTATGCTCGAAACGTCGAATTCTCTATTCCTGAGATGCTGCCTGGCCTGCTGTGCTTTGACCAGCAACACATTTGCAGCTGTGATCTCCAGCATCTGCAGACCTCATTTTTTACACCATGCCATTATTTATACATGAGACGAGCCTCCTCCCATATGAATTCATATCATTCTGTCAACATCTTCATCTATTCCTGGTGTTTACCTGGCTTCCCCTAAATGCATCTATACATTTGCATTGAACATTACTGTGATAATAAGTTCCACAATTTAATCCTCTTCACATTTCTGCTATGTTCTCCAATGAATTTATTTGTGATTATCTTATACTTATGGCGCAGGATTTGCAAAATACAAATAGTGAAAAGTAAATAAGATAATGGCTAATACAGGTAACAATTAGTAAATGTAATTTGAACACTATATAAATTAATACTAATGAATCTAGAGCATTGCTCGTGAGTAGTGTTGCAATAAGGTTTTTGTGTTTAGTTTCTGACAATTATTATACAAGGAATAGAATATAAATGTAGGGAAGTGTTACTGCTACTGTACAATGCATTGTTAAGACTGTACCTGGAGTCTTTTGCTCCCTTTACTTGAGGACAGCCTTAGTTGTGTTGGAGGAAATTCAGAGGAGGTTCACTAGATTAATTCCAGAGATGAGGGGTTTTTCTTATGAAGACTTTAGGCTCCTCCAGTCTGGAGTTTAAAAAGATTGAGAGAATATCTAATTGAGGTATATAAGATTCTAAAGGGGATTGACAAAGTAAATGTGAAAAGGATGTCTCCTTATGTGAGGCAATTTAGAATAAGAGGTCTTAGTTTTAGGATAATGGGTGGCAGATTCAAATTAGAGATAAGGAGAAGTTAGGGTCATGAATCTGTGGAATACACTACTTCAGAACATAGTGGATTCTGGGACATTGAGTAAATTTAAGGAGGAGAAAGACATTGTTAATTAGTAAAAGTTTGAAAGGCTACAGATAGCAACAGGAAAGTGGATTCGAGGCTGAGATGAGGTCGACCATGATGGTACCAAATGGCAGAACAGGCTGAATTGCTAGTTATTACATTTTTATGTTACGTTCTTTAAATGGTAGTTTAAGTAGTCCCTGTGTTGTTACTGCTTGTACACTGCTAGGATAACTTTTGAACATTCATTTGTGGTTATATCATATCGATTTAAAACATAAAATTCTTCTGATGCACTCTGGTTTAAAAAGAACTCAAGCCCTACAAATGCAAACCATTTTTGAACTTTATTTCTTTTCTCTTTTATTGTCTAGGAAAAGCTCTCAGTGAAAACATTTAGTGGGATCCCTTACTTTCGGGAAATACATAGCTGCTAATCCCTGGCTCAAGGGGCTGGATGTTATATCCATAAATTGGCTGGGGCCACTGCCCCGCATAAGTGTAAAATAGGGTGGAATAATGTCCAATGAGTAGCAAAATGCCATGGTGCTCATCCCAAATTGTGGCAGGTGAAGAGGGGTTGATTTCAGATGTCACTCTATATTTTGAAATTACTGACGGATAAGCTATTGAACTTGTCAAATGACGCAATCATCCAGTTAGTTGTTTTCTACTGCATTTATTTTGGTGCCAGATATTAAAGATTTTATGATGTTTGATAGCAGCTATGCAGAAGCAGTCCAACAGTGGTGGAAAAGACCTACCACCTGGTAACAACAGATTCTGCTGGGGAAGGTTGAAGCATCTTTGGAATTCTTTTAAGTTCATTTTAAAATAATTTTATATTCTTCAGTTAAAAAGAGAGAGAGAGAGATTTAGAGAGGGAGTCTTTGGATTTAATTTTTGTTCATAGCATTACCCCTCTGTCCCCTGACTCCTGGCCTAAAGTGGTGATTGGGCATGGAACTACTCTTTTTACTTTACTCATTCTACCTGAATGGCCACTAATTGATCATCTGACATTGAATGATCTGATGGCAAGGGAGGAAGAGAGCAGACTACTCAGTTTCCACTCTATACCCCACATCCCTCCAAAAAAAATGTAAAATACAGCCCAATATTACAGAAACATTCTCAAAGCTCTCCAATAGTATGTGTTTATCCCATCTCCTGTCTGGGTTTGCTGTAGACTAATTGAGAGAGATTGGTTGGTAATGATGAGTCAGAAATTCCATATTGCTTTATCATATAACTACCATACTAGCAGAAGAAAGAACAGATGCATTTCTGTGGGTAATACTGTAAGTTCTGAGTCAGGAGATCATGGGTTCAAATCCTGTTCCAGAGACTTGAGTACAAGCTGACATTGAGAAAATGCTATAACGTTGGAATTGCTAGCTCTCTGATGAGGCATTAAGTCTGTCCTTGCAAGTGAATTCAAAAATCCTATTGCATTGTATGGAACCAATATAGGGGAGTTTTTCTTATTGTCCTGGGTCAATACATTTCTCTCAAGCAGTGTCATTAAAAACAGATCAGTCAGTCATTATTTTCTTGCTGTTGCTTATGGGATTTTGCTGTGTGCAAATTGGCTAACACATTTTGCACATTATAAAACTACTTCATTGACTGTAAATCACATGTCCAGTGGTTGTGAAAATCAGAATATAAGTGTAAATATTTCATGCATGGTCCTTTATGTCTAGTAATCTTGGTTTCCAAACAGTCTAATTATGCATTCATACTTAGTTACACAGAGAGCACTTAAAATGATATGTGTGGTTAATCTTCCTTTGTGAAAAACAGTCATTTTAACCTATTATTATTTTACTTTCTAAGTTTATTAAGCGATTCAAATTGAAAGATGTCTATGCAGAAGATTAAGTGATATAATGTAAAAAATAGCTTTTTTAAATTTTAAATCATGTCAAATTCCAGTAAGCCAACTTTAATAAGAAATGGAAGTGTCAGGAATATTCTTCTATTTTGCTTGTTTTTCAAAAGGATCTGTGTCAAAAGAAACAACTGACATTTATATTGTACCTTTACCTTGGTAAAGTGTCCTGAGTTGCTTTATATGCGGTTTACAAAATAAAATTTGACACCAAGTTACATAAGATGATATTATTTCATGTCACGAAAAGTTTAGGTCAAATCATTTTACAGAAGGAACTTAAACAAGAGAGAGGAAGTAAGGTGGAGAGGGTAGAAACAGTATTGAGCAAGATATAAGAAAAGTGCAGTATTATACTTTGCAACTGTGTTCTCTGAAACTGATCCTACTGCCAATTATATTTCAGGGTCTGTTGTGCAGTAGTTCTGCTTTCAGAGCAAACAGGGATATTTATAAAATTTCTGCTGTTTAAAACAACACTGTTGGATGATAAGCAACAGATAGTTGTTATTACCCATATCTCTGAAAAATAACTTCAGTCCACTTTTAAACTTCCTGCTCAGGATGACAGCAATGCTTTCAGGTTTCAGCTGAGGGTCACTGAGTGTCATTCCTCTGCTAAGTCAGAAGGTTTGGGTTCATATTCCACTCTAGGAGTGGAGTACAAAAAAAAATCAATGCTGCAGAAACTTCCAGTGTAGTGCTGAAGGAGTGCTAGATTGATGGAGCTGCCAACTTTCAGATGTGACATTATGCCAATGCACTTAAATGAGTGTGAAAAAACCCACAGACTTACTTTAAAATCAAAAACAAGCGAGTTTGCTCAGTGTTCTGGCCAACAACTATCCTTCAATCAATGTTGCAAAAAAGTGGGTCACTTGTATATTTTCACTTTAATATTTGTGGGATCTACTGTGTTTCCTACATTACAACAGCGGCCACATTTGTAAGATAAATTACTAATTGTATAATTATTATTAAACTGCTTTGACACATTGTGAAAGACACCATATAAATGCAAACCTTTGTTTTCTTTAACATTTGTACTGTCTGCTAGAGGACAACTATCTTCCTATTTTAACATCGGCAACATTTGCACTATGTAGCATAGTTTTTTGCATTCTGAAACCATAAAGATGGTTAGCATTAGTAAATGTGTAACTAAGATAAAATCAACTTATTGATTCCAACAACATACACATACACGAGGAGTGTTTGGCCAACATTAATTATCTTTGTTATCTATGTAATAAGTCAATTCTGCTATCAGTAGTGAACAGTCAGTACCAACTCACTGTTGCTCCACCCAATGATTTCCATGACACTATTGATGTAATGTGTACTCTGTTTCAGAAGTTCTGGCAAGGTTACATTAAAATTAACTGTTCTAAAATAATTTTATTTTAGGTTGAGATACAATTGCTTGGTAGCATGGAATCACAAACACCAGCACAGACCAATTGGGCTGAATGGTCTGATTCTGTTCTATAAATATTATGTAGTTGCAGCAAATTATTCCAAAATAAAATTCTCATGCTTATTTTCAAATTTCTCCATGGCATTGTCCCTCTCGGTTTCTGTATGTTTTCCAGTTCTGCAACCCTTTGAGATCCTCTGGAGTGCAAAGATGTCAAAGGGTTATAGGACTGGAAGTTTCTAAGTTGTCCGGCAAGCTTAAAAGTAGATAAATCTCCGGATCTGGATGAAATGTATCACATATTATTGAGTGATGCTCAGAAGGAAATAGCAGGGCACTTGCAAAAGTTTTCAATTTCTGTCTGGCCACATGAGAAGTGCCAGAGGACTGGAGGATAGCCAATGTAGAAATATTACTCAAGAAGGTAGCAAGGGATAAAGTAGGAAACTGCAGGCCAGTCAGTCTAACCTTGGTGGAGGAAAAATCATTGAAAGCAATTCTGAGGGACAGAACTAACTTGAATTTGGAGGGGCAGGGATTAATTAAAAACAGTCAGCATAGTTTTTTAAGAGCAGGTCATGCTGACCAACTTGATTGAATTTTTCAAAGAGGTGACCGGGTGTGCAGATGAGGACAATTCTTGTGATGTGGTATACTGGGATTTTAATAGGGTTCGACAAATAGGAGTGATAGAATCCATGGGATTCAAGGACATTTGGCAAACTGAATCCACGATTGCCTGATTGGCAAAATTAGAGGGGTGTTTTTCCAACTGGAAGTCTGTGACCAGTGGGGTCCCACAGGAATCAGCCCTTGCTGTTTGTGGCTTATGTAAATGATTTAGACTTGAATGTAGGAGGGATGATCAGTAAGTTCACAGATGATACAAAAATTGGTAGTGCGGTAAATAATGATAAGGATAGCCTCTGATTACAAGAGGATATAGATGGGTTGAGTTTGGTGAATGGAATTCAATCAGGATAAAAGTGAGGTGATGAACTTGGGAAGGTCAAACAGGGCAAGGGAACACATTCTCAGTGGTAGAACTCTGGACAGCGCCAAAGACCAGTGGGATCTTGGTGTGCATGTGCACTGGTTCCTTGAAGTATCAGGACAGGTGGATAATGTGGTTAAGAAGGCATTTGAGATACTTACCATCATTAGCCAAGGAATAGATTTTAAGAGCAGCAAGTTATGCTGGAACTGTATAAAGTATCGGTGAGGCCACAACTAGAGCATTGTGAGTAGTTGAGGAATTCACACCGTAGGAGAGACGTGATAGTACGAGAGAGGGTGCAGAGGAGATTTACCAGGATGTTGCCTGGGCTGGCGAGTTTCAGTTATGAAAAGAGAGTGGAGAGACTGGGGTTGATTTCCTAGAAGTAGAGGAACCTCTCATTAAATGTTTAAAATTATAGACAGGGAAAACAGGAAGTTTTCCCCCTTGGGGAAACAGGAACATTCCCCCTTGATTGAGGGACCAATGAACAGAGGGTAGAAGACTTGTCGGAGATATGAGGGAAAGCTTTTAACCCAAAGGATGGTGAGAAACTGGAGCTTACTACTTGTAAGGATGGTAGAGGAAGAAACCCTCATAACATTTAATAAATTTCTAGATGTGTACTTGCAATGCCAAGGCACTCAAGGTTACAGGCTAAGAGCTGAAAAATGGAATTAGAATATTTCGAGGTTGTTTTTGACTAGCACAGATGGGATGGGCCAAAGGGCCTTTTTCTGTGCTGTAGGTATCTTTCACTCCTACAGTTCTAGCCACGTGCACATCCCTCTTTTCGTTACAACATTGGTGGCAATGCCTTCTATTTTAGAATTTCCTCCAAAATCACTGACTCTCTTTTATCTTACTTAGTCCACTCTTTAAAATCTACCTTATTATGCTAAGCATTTGGTCCCCTGTCTTCACATTCCTTTTGGCATCAAAAACATAATCCGTTTAAAATTTGGTATTTGTCCTATTCGGATACTTAAGCCATTATTTAATTGAATAACAAAATAGGCTTGAGGCCATGAAGGGTCTACACTTGTTTCTAGTTTCTCTAATCTCTGAGAGGACTGTGTTCAGTGGCAGTAACAAGACGTTACAGATTTATAATAATGGGGAAATGAACCAGGGGAGGTGAGGAGAATATTTTTGACAAAATAAGTTGTTGTGAACTGGAATTTGCTGTTGATAAAGCACCGGAAGCAGATTCAGCAAGAACATTCAAAGGGAAGTTGGATATCTATCTGAAAAGGATAAATCTGCAGGGCGAACAGGAAAGAGAAAGGAATTGTGAGCATTATGAATCAAAGAGTCTCATTCTGTGCTATGCACTTCATAATTATATGTCAAACAAAGGCCCTCATTTTTGGTTTCAATCTGGTAAATCTCAGCATCATTAGCGATCCATATAGGTGAGTGTTTCATGGAACAACAATGTTCAGAAGTAACATAAGTTGGTTTAGCTTAAGGTAGTCAGTAAGCTTTACACAGTCAGTAAGGAGAGATCACATCCAAAGTAGACACAGACTGAGTGAGTAAATAGTTCAGGGAATTTGGCAGCTGAAATAACTCCATGAAGGCCGGTATCCTATCATCAAATCACCCTTTATTTACACATGCATAGAACATGACATTGACCCAGCTGGAACAGTGAGTGAGCAGAACTCTAACATTCCAGTTTTTGTCTGTCAGCCAGGATTCCCTGATTGAACTCGGATAACAGTGCCAATTAGAGAACTCATATTCTTTGAGGTCCACCTGGCTTACATCATCGCAATCTCTCCATCCCTCCCCTTCCAAGTCCCGGGACATAGGGCATTATTTTTTCTGTAGCTTCTCCTGGGATCCTTTAGCACTGCGTCCGGTTCCTCATAATCTGCCTCAGATACTGGCACCGCGTACCAGACTATAGCCCACCTCTTATACCTGGAGTGTCTTGGCCTCAATTTATCTTTTTCAGGTGGTAACTGCATTGAAGCTCCACATCTGCTGTGTCCATCGCATCCTCAGAGGTTTCTTTGATGCTAGGTGGAGGGGGAGAACCTATAGCTTCTGACAGCCTTGCTGGATGTTCTGAGGGGCCGGGTATGTTTTACTCCTGCTCTCTTTGCAAAGTTGCAGCTTTCATGTGGTGCATGTGTTGTTTAGGACTGCTGCATCTACTCGAATGTTGTATGTCACGGGATCAGACCTCGCATCGACCATGCCTCTAACCCATGCAGGGCCATTGCTGTGGTTGCAACACCAAACTTCATCGCCTGAAGTAAATTGCTTCACTTGCTTAGAGGAGTCTCGTGTCCGGCCTTGGCATTCCTGATGTCGTTTTACCCTCCCCCCTCAGTTTGGGGAACTACACGGGTGATTTAACTTGGTGCGGAGTCATCTCCCCAGAAGCAATTCTGCTGGAGCTATCCCTGTAGTTGTGTGTGGGATCGTTCAATAATCAAGCAGGATCTGGAACAATTAGGTATCGAGTGAAGCTGTAGGCTGTTTCTTTAAGCTTGCCTTCAAAGTTTGAACTGCTCTCTGCCAGATCATTGGATGCTGGATGGTATGGAGCTGTCCTTACATGCCCAATACCATTTGACTTCAGGAAATAATGTAATATCTTGATGGTAAACAATGGCCCATTACCTGTGACCAAAAGAAGTCTATGTATTGCAAAACATGCTTGTGACTTTTCAATCGTCATTCCTGCGTTTGAGCAAATGAACTCTATAAATATCCAACCACTTTGAATGTGCGTTCACAAAACCTAAAAACATACAGCCCATGAAAAGACCAGAAAGTCGATGTGTAAGCAAGTCGAGGGTTTACCCAGCCATTCCCATGAAAGTGTGGGAGCTGCTTTTGCCTTGTTGACACACTGGGCACTGCCTCACCAGTGCAGCTGTGTCTGCATCCAATCCTGGCCACCAGACATAACTTCTTGCCAACATCCTCATTTTGGAAATACCTGGATGACTCTGGTAGAGTTCAGCCAGTATCTGGCGGTGACCTTGGCTCAGAGCAATCACCCTTGCTCCGCATAATAATATGCCATCCCCTTGTGTGATCTGGGCTCTCCAGGTTCAAAATGGTTTCCATTCTAATTGTGACGACCCTTTGGTTTCCCCTATCATCACCAGCTGTTTCAGCTTTGGCAGGATCAGATCTTTCTGCATTCAAAATCTGATGTCAGCTGTGACTAGAACTGTGTCCAGAAAATTTAAGACCATTACGTACGCCTCCAGTGGTGTGTCTGTCAGAGGGAGGGGCTCAATTAATTTGCATTTGCTACTTGGCCTCCTAGATGGCGATCCAATTATACTCCTTTATATTAGAGTGCATCGCTGAATTCAGCCTGAAGTTATAGGCGCTCTGCCTTTACCTCTTTAAGTAGACCCAGCAGCGGTTTGTGGTCCTTTACTTTTATAAATTTACATTCGTAACAGCATTGGTGGAACTTCTTCACTTCCTTAAAGGCTATGACTTGGCTGTGCGACCATTTTCAAGACTGGCCCTGTTTTAAGAGTTCATACAAAGCTACCAGAATGGTGGCTAGGTTATGTATTAACTTTCCACAATGGTTCAACAACCCAAGGAAAGACCTTAGCTTTGGTACAGTTGTGGGAGCTGTGGTGCCTTTGGTCATGCTCACTTCATCGTCTGATGGGTGTAACATGGTCTTGTTGACTCTGTAGCCAAAGCGGGTCACTTGGGGTGCCTGGAACACACATTTTTTCCCATCTAAGGCTGTGTCTGCCTGGGAGAAACACCTAAGGCCTAGGTCCAAGTTCCCTGTTATTAGTGTTCACCTAGATAAATAGCAATCTGGGGTAGACCTTGTAAAATGCTCTGCATTGTCCGCCGGAAAATTGCACAGGATGACAATACCCCAAATGGCAGTTTCGTATATTGGCTAAAATCCTTATGGATATTAATTGTAACATGCTTCTGGGAATCCTCATTCAATTGCATTGTCAGTGTGCATGGCTCATGTTCTCAGCTGCATGAAGGACAGCCTCTCCTGACAGCTGTGCATATAAATCCTTTATGTAAGGGATTGGGTATCTATCCAGTTGCAAAAAGCAGTTTACCATTTGTTTAAAATACGCACAAAGGCAAACCAACCTGTTGGGTTTCACAATCGGTACAACGGGTGCTGCCACTGGCATTGATTGATGATTCCTTTGCTTTCCAGCCTCTTGATTTCTGCCTCTATTTTTGCACACAAGGCAAATGGCATTCTATTTTAGTCTGGTGAGAATGTCACTGTCTTGAGTCTGCATGCCGACAGCACCTGGCTTGTCAGCCTAAATCCTGAAGAAAATTTAACTGCTTGACTGAGGCTTGGTTTTGTTTTGGAATTTTGCCGTGGGCTGATCTGGAGTCCCTCTCTTCAGGATCTGTCCTTTGTGAGGCTATTACAATTGCCTCCACTCAAGTGGTGTTCCCCAAGCTCAGTTGGCAAGGGTGTCCGCTACCATTGGAATACCCTGAAACTCATAATCTCCACTTACTGCATTTTCCAATAATAAAGGCAGTTGTAGCATCTGTTTGAAGTCCAGTTGGAATTCCGCCAATTGGCGCCTTTGAATGGTTACATAATTAATCCCACATACTAAACGGTCTCTCAGCATATCATTCGGGGTAAAGCAAAGTCACATGTCTCTGCCAGTCATCATAACCTTGTCAACTATTTCCTTACAAATTCCTCTGATTGTCAAATTGCTGAGTAAAACTCATAGCATCTCATAATTAGAGGAGACTTGGAATTGTAATATTCCTCAACTAAATCCATCAACTCTTGCAAGGTTTTCATATCTGTTGCCTCTAGCAAAGTTAGGCTCCTAAGAACCAAAAAACATGCGGGTCAACAAGCTGTCAGATGAATTTCATCTGCCCCAATATCATTTGCCTGGAAAAAAATAACACATTCTTTCCACATACTAGGCCTTCATTTTGATGACAGGATTGAATTGGTCAAGCTTCCCAAATGCCATGATGCCAGACATGCTTATGCCAACTCAAACATGACTGTTGTGAGTGAATTTCTTCTGCACTGTGCTTTTCTGTCATTGCCATTGAAATAACTCCACAGAGACCAGTACCAAGTCATCCTTTATTTACACGTGGAGAGTCCTTGACACTGATCCAGCTCTCAGAGTGAACAGAAGCTCTGACATTGCTGTTTATTTTTTTTTTAGTGCTTATTTTTCCCCAATACCCATGTCATGTGTGTGCAGGTGCCGGACACAGTGAAAAACAACAAGTGTGCAAATTTTTATTTATATTCCGCCAACAGGAAGAAAGGAAACACCCGAATGGCCAGGGATAAACAATGCCCTTCTCAGAGAGCATTGCTGCTTGATCAAACAGTGAAGGGAGGGCAGGGATTAAACCAAAATCAAGTTGGAGGGAGAAATAATACACTCCCCTCCCTGCGGTGCCCATCTTTCCCTGAAAATCTCGAGGGTGTCGGTGGACACTGCATGCTCCTTCTCCAGAGACACCTGAGCTCTGACATTACCGCAGAAGAGGGGCAGGCAATTGGTCCGAATGGCACCCTCCCTGGACCTATTTATGGCTAGTTTGGCCAGGAACATTGCTATGTATAACTATCAGCCAGGGTTCCCTGATGGACCAAATTAACAACCACAATCAGTGAACTCATTTTTCACGAGGTCTACCTGGCTGACCTTATTCTAATTATTACAGGTCACTGGACCCGAAGCGTTAACGCTGATCTCTCTGCAGGTGCTGCCAGACCTACTGAGGTTTTCCAGCAATTTCTGTTTTTGTTTCTACACAAGTGCCAATTGATAGAAATGTTGTTGACATTTTCTATCCTTTTACTGATGATCAAAAGTAGCCTGATAAGACAGTTAATGAATGGTTTGGATTTCATCTGCATTTATGTATGGGGCATACCTGGGAATTTTGAAACAATGTTGGGTAGGTGCTTGTGTTATGCCTATAAAAAATGCCTTGTGTGAAGAATATCTGGAGCACACACCTTGAGTGCTATTTCAGGAATGTTGACAAGACCCATAGCCTTTACTGTTTCTTGATAGAATGTGGAGTGAATCAAATAAGCTGAATGTTGACATATGTTCTGGGAATCTGTGGAATAGGCTGAGGTGGATCATCTATTTGGCATTTCCGGCTTTAGCCTTCTCTTCTGCACTGATGTGTTCTGCTGCCCAAACATTGTGATTTGGATACTTATGGAGCCTCCTCCTCCACTGTTTATTTGTCCACTGGACGTGGCAGGACTGCAGAACTTATCTATTAATTGCTAAAGCACTTAGCCCTGTCTGTCACTTGATGGTTTTATGACTAGTCCTGTTTTGTATCTTCACCAGGTTTGCCTGGTGCTGCTCCCAGTATGCCCTCCTGCTATCTTAAACAGAGTTAATTTCCTGGCTTGATAGTAATGGATTAGTGGTGCTGGAAGAGCACAGGAGTTCAGGCAGCATCCAAAGTGCAGCGAAATCGATGTTATGAAGTTTTTTGCCCGAAGCGTCGATTTCGCTGCACTTTGGATGCTGCCTGAACTTCTGTGCTCTTCCAGCACCACTAATCCAGAATTGGGTTCCAGCATCTGCAGTCATTGTTTTTACCTCATTGATAGTAATGGTAAGACTGGGGGATATACTGGGCTATGAAGTCTCCTCAAGGATGTGTGGTGGGCACTCCTACTTATATCATTATGGAACAGATGCAAATTGATGTTTATGAGGTCAAGTAGAGCATGGTGGCTCAGTGGTCAGCACTGCTGCCTCACATCACCAGGGTCCCGGGTTTGATTCCTGCCTTAGGCTGTTGGAGTTTACACATTCTCCCTGTGTCTGCACGGGTGTCCTTCCGGTGCTCTGGTTTCCTCCCACAGTCCAAAGATGTGCAAGTTAGGTGAACTGACCATGCTAAATTGCCCATAGCATTAGTCAGAGGGAAATGGGTCAGGGTGGGTTACTCTTCAGAGGGTTGGTAGGCCTGTTTCCACACTGTAGAGAATCTAATCTAGATAATTCCCTCTTGTTGGTTCTCTCATCACCTGCTTCAGACATTTGCCACTGTGCCCTCTTTATGACTGATACAAAAATGTCCCAGCCAGAGTAGATTCCACACTCTTGCTGCCTGTCAGTGCTTCCTATAATTGGTGTTCAACATGTTGGAGTACTGATTCATCAGCTGAATGGTGGGATGGCAGTGGGGTGGGAGAATAGTAAGTGGTAACAAGCAGGTTTCCTTACTTATGTTTGACCTAATGTTTTTCCGTGCAGTGGGAGAGTCCAGAACTAGAGTGCATAAGTTTAGGATGAGAGCGGAAAGATATAGAAGAGAACTAAGGGGCAACATTTTCACACAAAGGGTAGTGTGTGTATGGAATGAGCTGCCAGAGGAAGAGTTGGAGACTGGTACAATTACAGCATTTAAAAGGCATATGAATGGGAATATGAATGGGAAGAGCTTACAGGGATATGATAAAAACAAGGACTGCAGATGCTGGAAACCAGAGTCTAGATTAGAGGTGGTGCTAGAAAAGCACAGCAAGTCAGGCAGCATTCAAGGTGCAGGGAAATCGCGTTTCGGGCAAAAGCCTGACCTGCTGTGCTTTTCGAGCACCACTCTGATCTCTTAGAGGGATATGGGCCAAACACTGGCAAATGGGACGAGATTCGGTTAGGATATCTGGTCAGCATGGACGGGTTGGATCAAAGGATCTGTTTGCGTGCTGAACATTTCCATGACTCTGATGCCACGAGACTTCACATGGGCACAGAGTCAATGTTGAGGACTCCTCCTGGCCATAAAAAAACTGTACCACCAGTCCTGCTGGGTCTGTCTTGCCTGTAGGGGACAGAACATACCCAAGGATGATACTGGTATTTCCTGGGACATTGTATGTAAAGTATGACTCCACGTGTGTGTCTATTTCAGACTATTGCTTGACTAGTCTGTAAGAAAGCGCTTTCCAATTTTGGCCCTAATCTTCAGACATTGATTAGGATTTACTTGCATGATCCACAGGGTTGATTTTGCCATTGTCATTTCAAGTGCTTGCGTCACCCGCCCTCAGCCGAAGCAAAACGCTCAGAGACACAGTGTAGTTTTATTTCCTTCATCTTTATTTTGGGCCCTGGAGGGAGAGAGTACAATCGCCCATATGCACAGAGACATGGGTTCACAGTCTTTTCTGGCTCAGTAGTTTCTCAATGAACTATATAGTCATTTTACAGGAGGAACATCCATATAAGGCAACATACATATTGATTGGATGACCGTTACAATCAGCGAGTTGTCAATAGCAGAGATTAAGCCATCTGCTGTTACTCAATGAATAACTGACTTCACATAATAAATACTTTTCACCTCATTAAACTGACCTCAAATATTGAATGTTTCCAGTATTGTTAAATGGCTCTACATAATGAATGCTTTTCCACTTTGTTAACCCATTACCTTTGCCTCCAGCACCCCATTGTTAACTGTAAGTTGCTATCAGATCAGAGTCATACTCAGCTGAACCTCGTTTCATAAAACTCAGAACTTAACTCTATCCCTGCCTGCTTATACCCTACACACATTCTCACCTGGAACCTGATAATGCCAGGTGCTCCATTGTGAAATGTTTGATCACCGACTGCACTGTGGAGGCCATTGTTGGAGGATTCCTCATGCATTTGTTACTGGACTTGGCCCAGGTTGGCCATGTTCAGTGGAATGTTCAGCTGCCAGCCCATTTATCTACAGTCTTGACTGTGCCAAAGTGTCCCTCAAGAGGAAACATGTATTGCCTACCAGTGTACTTAAGGCCTTCTGTGAGCAGTCAACACTACAGCAATTGGGGTGGATAATGATTAACAGCAATCCAATTATTATTCAGGTTTGTTAAGTTGAACATTGGTTAAAAAAAAGTTTCCCTCATTTTTGAACTGAGCCAACACATTGGCTTATCAAGCTTCTACCTGACTGTTCTGAGGTCCTTCAGCAAAGAACTGAGGTAACATGGATTCTGCATGTAAACAAGTAGCACGACATTCTCATTCTGTATGAATTAGTGTTCCCTTTCCAAATGTGTTCCTTGCGCGTTTCACACACAGGGTGGCAAGTGTCTGGAACGGGCTGCCAGAGGTAGTGGTGCAAAGGAGTACAGTTCCGTCATTTAAGAAACATTTAGGCTGGTGCATGAATGGGACAGGTGTGGAGGGATATGGTCCAAACACAGGCAAATAGGGCTAGTTTAAATTGTGGCTGAAAATGTGTTGCTGGTTAAAGCACAGCAGGTTAGGCAGCATCCAAGGAACAGGAAATTCGACGTTTCGGGCCAGAGCCCTTCATCAGGAATGAGGAGAATGTGCTTTTTATCTTGGCCTGTCGGTTCCCTCAACTCAGCACCACCCTCCTAACCTGCAATCTTCTTCCTGACCCCTCCGCCCCCACCCCACTCCAGCCTATCACCCTCACCTTGACCTCCTTCCACCTATCACATCTCCATCGCCCCTCCCCCAAGTCCCTCCTCCCTACCTTTTATCTCAGCCGGCTTGGCTCTCTCTCTCTTATTCCTGATGAAGGGCTTATGCTCGAAACGTCGAATTCTCTATTCCTGAGATGCTGCCTGACCTGCTGTGCTTTGACCAGCAACACATTTGCAGCTGTGATCTCCAGCATCTGCAGACCTCATTTTTTACTACGTCAAGGTGAAAGGTCAAGATTTTGTGTCTCTAACTGCAAAATAAATTCCATATTAAAAACAAATTGATTTGTGGGACTATTTGCTGCTCAACTTTATTCTGCATCACATACACAACGTCATACCTCCTTACCGGTGATTTTAGAGACGCTTTCATAAACATGGATTTTGCCACAAGGCCGCAGGGGCCAAGAAAAGCATGCGCGGAAATTCGGAAGCTGCGGGACAGTGCGCATGCGGGCCGTAACACACATGCGCGAACAGTCCCGTCTCCGACGATGAGCGCAAACGTATTCCCCACTGGATCGTTACAGGAGCGGGGAGGGAAGCATGCGCAAACACGGCATTGCCGGGGTGGGATTACGCATGCGCATCTTTAGGCTTTTGTTGACGGCGCATGCTCAAAAATGAGCACGCACACGGCTACGTTTACGTCTTACGTTTTGGTGTGCGTGGGTAACGGCGCTCTGCTGGAGCGCAGGAGAGTTGGCGTCTGGGCCCGGTGTGTGTGTGTGTCGCGGGGAGAGAGCGAACACTGAAGCCCAACATCTTCCCCCACCTCACACACACACACACTCGCTGCTGTCCGCTATGGGCTAGGGTCAAAGAAGTAAAACAAATCCGCTGACCGGCAGCTCGGGCCCATCCGCCTGCCATGAACATCGACGTGGAGTTTCATATACGCCAGAACTACCCGTGGTCTAAACTCCCGGGGAATGTCAGGCAGGTCAGTGCTGCACTGTCAGAGGGACAGCACAGAGGGAGTGCTGCACTGTCAGAGGGACAGCGCCGAGGGAGTGCTGCACTGTCAGAGGGACAGCGCTAAAGGGAGTGCTGCACTGTCAGAGGGACAGCACAGAGGGAGTGCTGCACTGTCAGAGGGACAGCGCTAAAGGGAGTGCTGCACTGTCAGAGGGACAGCACAGAGGGAGTGCTGCACTGTCAGAGGGACAGCGCTAAAGGGAGCGCTGCACTGTCAGAGGGACAGCACAGAGGGAGCGCTGCACTGTCAGAGGGACAGCGCTAAAGGGAGCGCTGCACTGTCAGAGGGACAGCGCTAAAGGGAGCGCTGCACTGTCAGAGGGACAGCGCTAAAGGGAGTGCTGCACTGTCAGAGGGACAGCGCTAAAGGGAGTGCTGCACTGTCAGAGGGACAGCGCTAAAGGGAGCGCTGCACTGTCAGAGGGACAGCGCTAAAGGGAGCGCTGCACTGTCAGAGGGACAGCACAGAGGGAGTGCTGCACTGTCAGAGGGACAGCGCTAAAGGGAGCGCTGCACTGTCAGAGGGACAGCGCTAAAGGGAGCGCTGCACTGTCAGAGGGACAGCGCTAAAGGGAGCGCTGCACTGTCAGAGGGACAGCGCTAAAGGGAGCGCTGCACTGTCAGAGGGACAGCGCTAAAGGGAGCGCTGCACTGTCAGAGGGACAGCGCTAAAGGGAGCGCTGCACTGTCAGAGGGACAGCGCTAAAGGGAGCGCTGCACTGTCAGAGGGACACCACCGCACCGTGCCCTCAGAAGGCCACGGGCATTGCTGGCTAGGCCAGCACTTGTTGCGGATCTTTAGTTGCTCTTGAGAAATTAGTGATGAGTTGTCTTGAATTGCTGCAGTCCATTTGTTGTAAGTAGACTCACCAAGCCTTTATGGAGATGGGTCCTGGATTTTGAACGTAACATTTGAGCTATGATATATTTCCACCTATGGATGATCGATGTTTTGGAGGGGAACTTGCATTGGTGGTGTCCCCCTGAATCTGCTGGATTTGGAAATTGATATCTAAAGAGCCTTTGGTGAATTTCTGTCGTGCACCTTGTAGATTGTACAGACTGCTGCTCCTAAGTATTGATCATGGAGGGAGTGAATGGTACATTGTTCATAAACAATGAGGCAGGCCAGTTATATATTTTTCTTTTTTTAACCCCTCACTACCGCCATGTGTGTGAAGGTGTGAACCACAGTGAAAGACAACAGGTGTACAAATCTTTATTCAGTTTCCACCACCAGGAAGAAAGGAAACATCAGGGTGGCCAGTGACAAGCAGTGCCCTTCTCAGAGGGCACGGACCAATGCTATATTGAGTTCAGGAGCTGAATAGCCGTGGCAGAACCCAAATTGAACATCAATGAGCAAGTGCTATTTGTTAGTAATTTGCTGACAATTTCCATCGCTTTACCGTTGATTGAGAGTGGATTGAATGGCTTAATATTTGTTCAGTTTGGACAATAGTTTTTTGTGCACAGGAAATATCTGAGAAATTTTCCATATTGTTGGGTAGCTGTCAGTGTATTGGAATAGTTTGTCTTGGAGCACAGTAAGTTTGGAGCTAGAGTCTTCAGTACTGTTGCATGAATGTTGTAAAAGCCCATAGTTTTTAGTCTCCAGCCTTTTGCTGTGTTATTCATTATGTAAAATGAATCTAACTGGCTTAAGACCAGCAGCTGTGAAGCCTGGATCTCTGGAGGAGGCTGCAATAGGTTATCCACAAGGCACTTCTGACTAAAGATTATTAGAACATAGAACAGCACAGAACAGGCCCTTCAGCCCACGATGTTGTGCCGATCACTGATCCTCACGTGTGCACCCTTAAATTTCTGTGACCATTTGCATGTCCAGGAGTCTCTTAAATATTATTGCAAATGCTTTAGTCTTAGCTTTTGCACTGATGTGCTGGGCCACCCCATTATTGAGGTTAGGAGTGTTTGTGGAGTCACCTTCTCCAATTGAATTGTCCTCCACCATTCATGACTGGATGCAGTAGAGCTTAGCCATGGGCATCCACGTGGGCCCCAGCTATGCCTATCTCTTCTGGTACAAGGAAAAGTCCATTTTCTGCAGCTACACAGACACTATTTCCCAGCTATTTTCTCCGCTACATCGATGATTGTTATGGTGCCACCTCCTGCTCCCACGAGGAGGTTGAACAGTTCAACAGTTTCACAGTTCCACCCTGACCGTAAGTTCATCTGGACCATCTTGGCCACCTTCCTCCCCTTCCTGGCCCTTTCCATCTCCATTAACGGTGACTGACTCAACATTGACATCTACAACAAATTCACTGACTTCCACAGCTCCTTTGTCTACACTTCCTTCCCCCCTGCCTCCCGTAAAAATGCTATCCCTTATTCCCAATTCCTCAGCCTCATCTGCTCCCAGAACATACCAGATGGCTTCCTCCTTCAAAGACCGCAATTTCCCCTCCCGAGTGATCGATGATGCCCTCTAGTGCATCTCATCCACTTCTTGCACCTCTGCCCTCAAACCCCACTTCTCCAATTGCAACAAGGACAGAACCTCCCGGTCCTCACTTTGCATCCCACCAACCTCTGTATAATTGCATCATCCTCCGCCATTTCTGTCACCTACAAACAGAGCCCACCATAAAGGATATATTTCCCTCCAACCCCTATCCAAGTTCTGTTAAGACCATTCCCTCCTCCGCTCTCTTGTCAGGACCTCCCTTGCCGACAAGATAGATTTTCATAGCAACTTTAACATGGCATCACAAGAATTGCAAAACCTACCCCCCCCCCCCCAAAAGGAGCCTTCCGCATCCATCAGAGATTTACCTGCATTTCCACACACATCACTTACTATCTCTGTTGCTCCCGATGTGGTGACCTTAACATTGGGGAGACAGGATGCCTACTTGTGGAATGCTAAAAGTTCTGATGAAGCGCTTATGCTTGAAATGTGGCTTCTTCTGCTCCTCGGATGCTGCCTGACTGGCTGTGCTTTTCCCGCACCACACTCTCAACTCTGATCTCCAGCATCTGCAATCCTCACTTTTTGCAGTAGAGCTTAGCTCTAAGCTCTTGGTTGTGGAATTAAGGTCTCTTTATCACTTGCTGGTTATGCTATTTGACATGCAGATAGTCTAGGGTGATGCCCTTATTCTTAGGCCTGCCTGATGCTGCTCCTGGCATGTTCCCTTGCATTTTCATTGAACCAGGGTTGATTCCCTGGCTTGATGGTAATGGTGGAGTGGGGGGGTATACTGGGCCATGAGGTATGCAGATTGTGATGGAGTATGATTCTGCTGATACTGATGGCCCACTGTGAGTTGCTACATCTGTTCAAAGTTGAACCTATTCAGTGTGTGGTGTTAGTGTTGTGCATCATTATATAAGATAATTTCGATGTGATGACTGGACTTTGTCTCCACAAGGACTGTGCAGTAGTCACTGCTATGGTCAGCTTCATCTGCAGCAGGCATGTTGCTGAGAATAAGGTCAAGTATATTTGTTCCACTTGTTGGTTTCCTCACCACCTGCTGCTGGCACAGTCTTACAACAATATCATTTAGGACTTGACTTATTCAAACCATAGCGCTGATGTTGACATTTCCTTGTCCACGTTTGACTTGGTACCATGATGTTTTGTGGTACTTGGAGTCAATGTTGCATATTCTCAGGGCACTTCTCTCCTGCATGTATACTTCTGGGCCTAATCTGCCAGTGGGACAGGATATGTACAGTGGTGGTGTCTGGGACATTTGTCAAGTATGATTCCATGAGTATTGCTGTCAGGTTATTATTCCAGTATTCTGTGAAACGGTTATGTGAAGACACGCACCCCCCTCCCACCCTGATGATTTTGAGCCAACATGGCTGTTTTTGCCATTGTTGATTATGGTGCCTAGGTTGATGAGAGTTGTTCTGTGCAGTATCTTTTTTTTTTGAGTTTCTCGTGATTGTTACAACTTGCCAGGCCATTTCAGAGTTTGGTAAAAGAGACAACTGTATTTCTGTAGGACAGACCAGATAAGGATGGCAGTTTTCTTACTTAAAGGGTTCTGGTGATCTCACCATGCATGCTCGCACAATTTTTCACAGTCAGCACTATACTTTTAATTCCAGATTGTTTTTGAATTCTACCATCAGCTGATGGCAGGATTTGAACCCAGGTTCCACTAGGTCATCCCCTTAGATCACTCCTTAAATCATCAGGTCAAATGTTTGATCATTTGTCCTAATATCTGATATGATTAAATGTTGAATTCTGTTTGCTAATTTGCCTTGGGAGATTTTACCATGTTAAAGTTGCTATGAAAATCTATCTTGTTGCTCTTGAATGATATAGTGGATCAAGTAGCTGATGGGCACCTGGCCCTCTGTGGTCTGTGGCCTGTTTTGGACTGTAGCTGTGCCTGACCTTGGGCTGGCTGCCCCACCTTATTGTTTCCTTACAGTAAGTATGCAGCTCTTGACCCAACTGCCTTAGTTCTTCTTTCTCAAAATTGCAAACTGAAACCTGCAGCTGTATCAGCTCATAACACCCTACCCACCTTACAATTGATGTTGTATTCATTTCTTGATGTCACAATACTATTAATGTACTAATTCTGTTGCTAATTTATTGATTTTTGTTTTGTTTGCTTTGTAATTTATTAATTTGCTGTTGCTCGACTAATCTATTAATTCAATGCGCCTGTTCCAAATTTATTAACTTGGCATGCTTCATTATTGTTATGTGCCTACTTTACCATGAACTTTGATTTATATTTGCTGTTTTGAGATGTATTTTCCACTGAGTTATTAATTTGCTGTTGCGTGATGTTTTGTTAATTTTCCCAGTTTTCCCTGGTTTCCTCACAGCCTAACTAATCAACTTATTCTCATTACATTTTACCTTTTGGCAGTGCGCAATCTCTTTGTGATTTGTTGGTGTGACTGGTATGCTGTGAGTTTATTAATTTGGGACCAAATATGCCTGTTTGTGCTTTTTGCTACTGACTGCTCCCTGTTGCTGCTTCACTAGTGTTTGCTACTCTATATGTTAATTATTCGTAGCCCAGCTACCTTCTGCAATTTCATTTCATTTGTGTTTTAATGCTGATGGTTGAAGGATGTTTGGCCAGGACACTGGGAATGACATTCCTACTCTTCTGGAAATAATATCACAGGATTTTACTTTGTGGCCTGAAGGGTGGACACAAAAGCCTCAGCTTAATATCTCAGCGGAAGAACCACTTGTGACAATGCAGCATATGCTCTGTATTCCTCTGTTATTGCCAGGCTGAGCCTTGTGTTTTAACATCCTTACCTAGAGTGAGACTTGAACCCATAAACTTCTGACTCTGAGGGCAAATTCATCTAATGTTCTTTTTTTTTCCCTTTTAGTAAATAGCACAATCTTTGGGTTATCCATCTCATTCCAAATAAAACTATTGTGCAAATGGTTATTATGAGAAGGTTTTAAACCTCTGTGCACAAATCTGCATAGAAGAATGAAATAATATTTACATGCAGTAATAAAAATCATAATCTTATTTTGAATGGGGAAAGCATCTTGCTTCAAAAGTGTCAATAGTTAAATATTTAAGTCTGTTATTTTGTACAAGTTTCACTTTTGGGTTATTTTGGTGGTAGAGCTGACTCAAAGCAGATAATGCCCAGAATAAGCATGAAACTATGTTGATTGCCACAGTTCATTTGTTGACATTAGTCTTCTGACTCAGAAGAGATAGTGTTCAAGACCCACTCCAGAGCCATAGCACATTAATCCATATTAACCTTCCCAGAAGAAAGCTCCATTGTCTTTAAGTTATCTCTTTCAGATGAGAGGTTAGTTGCCGTCCCAGATGTCCTTTTCAAGTGGGCATCTGATGGCGAGGCAGTATCTTGACAAAGGGGAATTAACCTTGCTGTCCTAGTCACTTTATTCTGCAATCAAACTCACTGAAAGAACACATTGTCACAGCGTAATCTAGTCATTATTAGCTGAAAAATCATTCTGAATTGAAATTTTTTTTTGTAAATGTGCAGAGGCTATGGCATCACTCTTAATGAAACTCAAACGATGAGGAAGATGCTAACCACTTTCTGATGTCTTTTGCAGAGTCTGGGGAACTCTCCACGCGAATATGAGAAACAAGTTCTGCTTTACAGCATCCGCAATCAGTTGCGGTACAGAAACAACTTGGGTAAATGAAACTGTAATGTTTTATCAGTGAAGTGTAATATATAGTATTTTCATTGTCTGGAGTTAGGTTAGCTTAGTTGGCTAGATGATTTGCTCACAATACAGAGGGACACCAGTTGTACAGGTTGAATTTTCATGCCAAATGAAGTTGTGTGGAAATTTCTCCGTCTCAACTTCAGGCAAGGGAAGAAGTATGTTGAACTTCAGGACTGAAAAGTCGGTGCTCTCTCTTCAGGCAGCAGCTCTGTGGCCCTTTTGGACCATGGGGACCATTTTATTTACTCCATTTATTAGGTCCCATTAGATTATGAAAAGATAAGTGCTAACTTCTACGTAATATCCCCAATGTATTGAAAATATGTAATGTGTGTTAATCAGTCAGCATGTTTCTCCAAGCAGCAACTAGATTTGTTTCCTCTATCACCTATGGCTGGAGGGTGTATTGTCCACAAGATGCACTTAAGGTGGTCAACAATGGCTCTTTCAACAGCACCTTTCAAACTTTGGACTACTGCCACCAAAAGGCAGCAGCATCAGAAAGCCACATAGCATCCTGACATGGATCAAAACTACTGCAAATTTGTAGTAATTGGGTGCAATGCAATATTTAGAATACAAAGCTTCAAGAAAGTGGCTCGCTATGATCTTCTCAAGGGCAATTAGAAATGACCAGAATATGATGGCCTTACCAGCAATGTTTATATCATGAGAATGAATAAAAATGCTACTTTTTTTTTCCCAATCGATGCATGCAAGAAATTAGATTTAGAGTCATAGAGATGTACATGAATTATACTATTTCATGTACAGGGTTTCTTTTACAAAACAATAATTTGACTTGTTTCAAACTGCTCTACATTATCCAGTCTGAAAGATGGTCAAACAGTTGATCAGTCGGGCACGCTGTCCTGTGGCTTTATGGCCTGGCTGTCAATTGCCTCACCCCAAAGCTCTGAAATTCTCTCTCTATCCCTCTCTCCTCATTTTAAGATACTGGTTTAAAACCTGATTCTGACCAAAGTTTAGCCACCTGTGGTTTTGTGTCAGATTTTGACTGTGAATGCTCCAGTACAATGTGCTAGTATGTTTCATCCCAATGAAAGTAGGATATAAGTGAAAGTTATTTTTGTTATAGTTCCAATATATGAACTGACTATGTGCCTTTTACTTTTTCAGTGAGATATATCAAGAAAGATGAACGCAAGTACTATGAAGAGCTGTTTAAATATAGCAGAGAACATCTCATGCTGTATCCGTATCATTTATCTGACATTATGGTGAAGGGACTACGGGTTACACCTTTTTCCTATTATATAGGAATTATGGAGGTGAGTTTAGTGTTCAAGAGCTTTAAACTGTCAAGTAAAATTCTGAATATATAATCTGTGTAAATTTGTATCTATAAACTTACATCCAGTAGATTTAATGAAGTCAAACCAAATTTATCTCCACTGTAGTCAGTATTGTTTCCATCCATTGGAACCAATTTTCCAACAATACAAATCCTGTTTTGCTTGTTAAATATTCCCACTACAGAATCAGAACCACCTGTATTTAATAACTAGTTCAAGTGACATTCTAGCTTGAGATTACACTAATATAAATCTATACATATCTCATAAATAGAAGTACAATAATGTGTAAATTTATATTTTTTAATTCACTCATGAGCGTCACTGGCTCGGCCAGCATTTATTGTCCATCTTAATTATGCTTGAGAAAGTGGTGGTGAGCTGCCGCCTTGAACCACTGTAATCTGTTTGATATAGGTAATGCCATTAGGAAGGGAGTTCTAAGACTTTGACACACTGACACTGAAGGGACAATAAACTATATCCAGTTCTGGATGGTTTGACACTTGGTGGTGTTCCCATTTATCTGCTGCCCTTATCCTTCTAGGTGATATATACAAACATATATTAAAGTTAGTGTTATATGTAACTTTAAAATTTACTGGATTGTAGCAACTGGAACCAATTAGACAGCTTTACCAAATAAAAACACAATAGTTTGAATGGCGCTTTATGTATTTTGTGTCTGATTCTATGTCACATGTATTGCACAGACATTAACCATACAGCTCAAAAGTCTATGCTCCAGACATGCCTTCTTCCACTCCTCTCTGCGTTATTGCAGAAGTGTAATCTTCTAAATCCATGATTACTAACCTCTGTAAGTTCATGGTGTGTTTATCCAAATGCTCAATGCCTTAACCTAGCATATAAAACTGCTTGTTAAGGAACTCTGAACTGTATTATCCACATTTCACTAATTCTCAGTTCTGGCTGGTGGAAAGATTGACAAAAGGAGTCAAAAGCCAGAATTGCTGAAAGAAATAATTTTAGTCCTAAAATGTAACTGTTTTTCTTGACACCAGGCACACTATAATCAAATCCTAGCTTCTACATTTCAAATTGGTGAATATGATGACAATTTGCCAATTGTCAGTCATATTATCTAATAACTGTGTGGATGGATTTATAGACTTGTGTAGGGATAGAATTACAAAGCCAGCATCAAAATCTCTCCAGTTTTGGACTCCAGTGGAGCTATCATTTATTTCATCGAACTAAAGTTTTTTTTTAAATGCACTTTTGTTTTCTTTTTAGGATATCATGAACAGTGAAAAAAGTTATGATTCGTTACCAAACTTCACAGCTGCTGATTGTAAGTTTTCTACACTTTTGCTATCTGAATAAAACTGACTTCTTTTTTGCACAGGATGTGCAAATGTTCTCCACCCCCTACTTGAAGGAACACTGCTTGCTGAACTCCCAAGAGACAAAACAACAATATGCTTTAATTTTCCACTTTTTATGTGAAATATGCCAAGATATCAAATTTGATAATGAACCAATTCGAAGACAGTAGAGCAGCAGGTCAAAATCATGGTCAAAGCAGTAAGGTTTCTGGAGTAACTAAAAGAGAGGGAGACAGGTTTAAACAAAGGATTGGGGCCTTTGCAGCTGAATGGTCAACTGCCAATGACAGATTGATTAAAGCTGGGGGTGAGCAAGAGGCCAACTCAGAAATGCACAGATGTTTATTGACTTTCTTAAGTGACTTTGCATAGATCTGCCTTTATTGTAAATGACCGCGCATTTGAAACTGTTGAGTTTTTACACAAATCTATGAATAATTCACCTGGATTGTTCTAATCTCATTATTATAGTGCAGATTCTCCTAACTTAGTGTCTTGATTTGACTCTAATTCTGCATTCTAGAAACTGAGGCAGTGAAGAGCAAATTGTAAATGCAAGTCTTTTTTGCACAGCTTTCATTGAGACAGTTTTGCTTCTTAATTTTATCTATATTGTATATCAAAGCTAATGAACTGGAGTGGAAACAATGAATTGAAATCAATTTTCTCCAATTCGGATGATTTATGTTGAGGTTTCTAATGTGCCCTTGGTACTTTACTGTTACAGGTAGGCAGTATAGATTAGATTACTTACAGTGTGGAAACAGGCCCTTTGCCCCAACAAGTCCACACCGACCCGCCAAAGCGCAATCCATCCATTCCCCTACATTTACCCCATTACCTAACACTACGGGCAATTTAGCATGGCCAATTCACCTGACCTGCACATCTTTGGACTGGGGAGAATGTGCAAACTCCACACAGTCAGTCGCCTGAATCGGGAATTGAACCCGGGTCTCTGGCACTGTGAGGCAGCAGTGCTAACCACTGTGCCACCGTGCAATAGTAGTATAATAGTTGTAATGTTACTGGACTAGTAATTCAGAGGCCCAGGCTGATGCTCAAGAAACAAGTTAAACTTTCACCACAGAGATCAATTTGAATTAATAAATCTGGAGAAAAAATAGTCTTAGTATTGCTGATCATGAAACTATCCTGGTGAACCAGATAAGTTTTTACAATAATGTCCTTTAGGAAATCTGCTATCCTTATGTGGTTTGATGTACACATGACTTCAAACCATAGCAGTGTGGTTGACTCTTAACTGTACTCTGAACTGGTGTGCCAACCCATTCAATTTGAGGACAGTTAGGATATGTAGTAAATGCTGCCCTTGCCAGTGATGCCACATTTCCATTCAAGAGCAAATAAAATTAGGAAGCTGTTGATGTGGGCCTAGAATCAGGAACTTTTTACATCGGTGGATGCTTAGAATAAGGTGGTATGTCCACTGCTGTTGTATAAAACAAGTTTGTAAAAATCGATTATTTTTTTGGAAGGGAATCAATGTAAAAAATACTGATTTTCTTTCTAAGAAAAGAGATTCCAGAACTTAGCATTTTATTCAGTATTAGAATAAGGTTGGTTTGTAAGAACTAGGAAACCAAGTCTGTAAACAGTTGGCTATGTATATATTGATTTCTTTCAGAAACAGCTTGTCCAAAATGCATATTTATTTTGTTAGCTCTTCCCAACCATATAACCCTCCAAAACCTCTACATGCATCCTTGAAAATCCCCAGTTTTTATCCATGCATCATTGGCAACTGTGCCTTCAGCTGCCTGGGCCCTGAGCTCTGGAATACCTTTGCCTAAACTTCACTGCTTTTTTCCACCTTGTAAGCTTTCTAAAATCTGCTTCTTTTCAAACTTTTGGGTATTTGTCTTGATTTCCTTGTACAGCTTTGGCAATTTTATGAAATACTGTGGGAATTTTTAGCTGCAGTTAAAAGATAAAAAGAAAAAAAATCTGCGTTTCTATTACACCTTTTTGACAACGGTGCTAAGTACTTTACAGCTAATCAAGTACTTTTTAAATTTAATTTTAGCCTGGTTCTGCAAGAATCAAAATGATGATTGGGCAGTATTGATTTTCAGTGATGTAGTTGCAGAATGGATATTAGCTAGGACATTGGAAAGAACCCCCTCTTTGAAATAATGCTAAGTATTATCATCCTAGATGATACTGGACAAGTCTGATTCCAGAGTGAGACCTGGTTTAATAGGCCAAAAGTTTTATATTCCTTTTGGTTATCGGAGAGGTCAGTCACTGAATGTATTCACAAGAGGCTGCTAATGTACTTTTACCAAAAGAAAATAACATAATTCATATCTAGTGCAATAAGGTTTATCAGAAAGATCTCAGAAACATTTTTTTAAAAACCCTTAACTTCAGTGAATAGTCATATCTATCTTCATACTAAAGCTTGTTGGACAGCTGGCACCTTCATAATCTTTTAATTTTTGACATTGTTACATATTCACTAGATGCACTTTTATTCCGTTTATTTCTCTACCATGACCCTTAAAACAAAGTACTAACCCAACTCACTGTCACTTAACATGAGTCCCCTAAAATTGGATCTTCGACTACCTTATAGGATCTCTCCCTTGCTCACTCCTCCACAGCCAGTTTCTGGAGCCTTTTTACTTACTTACTTATTAGCAACTTAGGACATCTCCTGAGCCTGACTGTGTTTGAGAGCTGACAATGACAACCCCTTTTAGTGGTGAAAACCAGTAATATTGGTGAATGGCTCATACATGTCCAGCTAGTCTTTCAGATTCCAAAATGGAGCTCCAGTGTGAGCAGTATTACTTCAAAGTATTACTGCTTTTCTTTACTGTTTTCTCCCTCTGGGATGCCTCGCTCCACCTGAACCTGCTTTTAGCTCCACTCTGTCTCCCTCTCGTGGTCATAAAGTTCATCAGCAAAAACCTTAGGGGCAAAAACCTTAGCAGGTAACTGCTGTGGATGCTTTACTGGTGATTTAGCTGAAATAATCTTATTGTCATAGTTTTAGTAAATGCTGTTTTGAACTCAATGATTAAAATGTCTTTCTGATCTTGTTTTTAAAAGAAGCCAGGTTTTTACAGAATTGAAAAACTCAAATTCATTTTCCTTCCTCTTTAGAAACGAACTTCCCAAATAATAATGTTATGAATCTTCAGGAATTAGTGAAATTTTTACATGCAACAAAGAGAGAAGGCAGGGCTCTGTTCTAATATCTCATCAGAAAACTGGCAGCTCAAAGAGTGCGTCAATCTCAGTCCTACAGTGAGAATATTATCCTGGAGTTTTATGCTTGTGTCTCTGGAGTTGGACTTGAACGCTTAGTCTCCTAGCTCAGATATAAGACTGTGCCCAGCCATAGCTGATGCTTAAAAGCCATGCTTTATTTTAAAGAATATGGTGAACCTTTTGCAACTGCTTTAGTGATGAAGCCACAGCAGCTTGAGCTATCCAAAGGGAAGAAAGTACAACCATCTATTGAAGACATCTTCAAACTGCATGTTATTAAGCATTTCTTGAGTGTGATCTTAAGTTTTTTTTATACACAGGTCTAAGGCTCCTTGGTATTGGAAGGAACCAGTACATTGACCTCATGAACCAGTGTCGATCATCAAAAGTGGGTTTTTTTTGTTATTTGAAGGATTATGAAGTTGTTCACTTATTGAAGTGTGTGATTTTTATATTGGAAAACTAGACACCTTGCCTCAGAATTGTTTTCTAGGGTAAAAAGTGACAAATGCAATGTTTCTTAACAGCAGTGTGAATATTTCCATTGGATTTTAACTTGAGTATCAGCTGAAATGTGTACGATATACATTGTCATATTTTGCATTTTCATTAATGGTGAGCTAAAATTAGTAAATGCAGCTTCTTGGAGACTATAATTTGGGTCGTGTTGGATAGTCTGTTACTGAACAGTCATCTTTAGATTTCATTTTCTCATGCGGGCTCTGTTATAATCCTAATATTTGTAATATTAGTTCTAATATTTGTGCTTTATGAACAAATCTGGAAGAGCAAATTGTCCCATTCTAAACCAGGGTATGCAATAAAAATGTGAAGGAAATTAATTCCTATGCACTCAACTAATTACGTAGTTTACATTTGCTATCCAATGAATATCGGATGTTGTAAAGAGAACAGGGTTCCACCATATACTGATGGGTTCAACCTAACAAGTACACTATCTACTAAGAAATTCTATGTTTGCTGTAGAATCATGGCTGCATATGCAATAAATTTATTAATAGTGGAACCTGCTGAAACTTGAGTAACAGCCCTTATAAATTATGTTGGCTATTAAATGTGCGGAATATCCATTATTCCAGAAATTCTTTCGGCGGAAAACAGCTCGTGACCTGTTACCAGTGAAACCTGTGGAGATTAGTATTGAGCCATGGTGGGTGGTGCAGGCTGGTTTTATCACAGAGGATGATATCAAGGTGATGTAAAACTAACTAAAATATTATTTATTATGAAAGTTGAGTTTTTATGTTCTATTATGGCTGTCTTATTCGCACTAAGTCCTGAACCCACAATATAAACTGACATACTACTGCAGTATTTTTTTTAACATTGAGGTAAGAGTAAAGTAGTTTAGTGAGCCAGCAGTAGGTTAAAATGCTTGTCAGGACTGTCAAGTTCATGTGTCTTGTACAGGAATTTAAAAAATGCTAAAAGTTGGTGACTGGGATGTGCGGAGAAAGATGAAGTTTGGGAAATGATGGAAAGGTTTTCAGCAGTTGTGTTGTGGAGTAGCAGATGACCACATTCGTAGAATTGTTATTCAGCAATTACAAGTGACAAGATCTTTTCCCAGTACATAACAAAAATATCCCCATTGTCAGTGGGTTTGCTGGCATCTGAAATAGACTAGGAGAATAAAATAGTGCAGGACTTGATTTGATAATTTGGAGCGTGAACTAGAAAGGGGAGACTGACCTTTTTTAATCTTGATGATTTGGTGTGTGCAGGTGGATCAACGAAGCTGATTCAAACAGAGGCTGAGGTTTGTTGATCGAATGACTGACTTTTTTTTAAAAGAAAGGAAATGAAAACGAGAAAGTTCAATATCATGCTGTGGGTGGAATTTAAGATGGAGTTGATGCACAAATTGAGGGCACAGTGAAAATATGACATTGCCTATGAAGGAAAGGTTAAAATGAAGTGAAGAAGAGATCTGGAGATTAACTTTCTGGTGCCAGTCTCTGAAGCTTAGGTTTTGGCCTGAAACAAAGATCAATATTTTATAGTTTAAACTACCAAATGAGAGCGAGCTTGACACTACTGCTTGTTATCAGCATGGTGCAAGGTGTGGGTTTGGCAAAATTTGAGTACAGTGCTTTAGAGAATATGAAATATTGTATCTATATAATGGGTTGCTCTGAAATGGGGAAATTCAAGATAGATCTTTTGAGGAGAAAGTTGAAAGGTAAACAAGTACTAATATCTGATGTAATATAAGTAGATCTTAGTACATAAATGTCTTGCAGATACTGCAAGATCACCAAACTACACTCCTCCCCCACCACACCAACTGCTGAAGTGTTTTTGAGCATTGTTGGATATCTTTTACTAATACTTTTTAATAGCAACATTCTTTAACCAATTTATTAAAGGAATATGTTCATGTTATACTGAGCTAATGTATCTGAGGACTCTGGAAATAAGATACATAAAAACAGGAATTACTGACAAAACTCCGCTGATCTGGCAGCATTTGTGGGAAGATGTTTGTAAACTTAAAGTATTGATACTGCTTTCTCCCCACCAATGCTGCTAGACCTGCTGAGTTTCACAAGCATCACCTGGAGGTCTTTGTTTGACTTGTACTGGAAATAACTTAATCCTGCCAATTCTAGTTCTGAATTTACTTTCAATAAGGCCAGAATGTAATGAGACCTGCTTGCACATCTGAAAGTATGACTGTGTGGCATGCAGACACTCAGGACAAATCTTTACAATCAAAACTTTGTAGTGTTCTAAATACTCTTTCTGTATGAGAGAATTGATGAGATCTTGTTGAGAATTGCTATATTATTGTCTCCAGATTTGTTCAGGACCTGAGAAGGGTGCTATTGATAAAATCATTGATTCGGGACCTCAGCTGGCTGGAATTTTGGAACACAATGTGGTGCTCAGTGAGTATATCCTTTGCAATGAAATCTGTCTTGTCAAGCTCTATAACTTCTAAGTTTTACTAATGGCCCGATCATCCCAAATGCATGCTGGACAAAACTGGTATATTTCAATGCAGGTAAACGTGAGGTTATTTGTTTTGGACCAAATAAAGGGATGGATCGGAGGTTTTAATGTGAAAAAAAATGGCAAAAACCTAGAAACGTTGACAGTTCTGAGAGATTTAGAGGTCTGTGTTCACTATTGAGATGTAGTGCTCAAGTACAAAACTTGAATTCATATTGAATGTGCCACTACTTAACAGCAGCAGAAAATTCCTACAAAGATTATCCTCATAACCAACAACCTGTGTCTTGCAGATGAAACCGTTTATTTTGCCTTTCTGTTCACCCTCCCATCCCAGCACGTTCATGCCCCTCCAGCCTTCAGAGTCATGGATACTGCAAAAGTCCCAGAAAGAATGCAAGCAGTCAGTTGTTGTCATTCGTATTCCATACAATATGTAGGGAAAACTGGAGTGCAAAAGAATGCTACTTCAGTTTACAGCCACATTCTCTGAGTTATCCTCATCTGACCTCCAAGGTATAGTACTGTTAATCACTCGCAGTAAGGTTAGATCTATGAGCTCTTGTCTGGCATTTACAGCAGTAAAGTTGCCTTTCCCCAATTATCAAGAGTTACATTCGATGTCAGAGGGTAGTGCAAGTTCTTGCCTATATTTAAGGAGACCTGGAATACTGAACTATTTTCCAACTAAAATGTCGAGTCAGGAATAAGTTAAGATTAATTTCAAATACCCAGATGATGAAAAACTGAAAGTAGATATATACTTGTTGTTGTAGAATATTGTCAGTGCTTTGTACAGTTCAACAGTTATTTTAGTTCATGTTGCTAAATATTCATAGGCCAGATGCATGCCATTCAGCCCAACCTCTTAGTGTTTATGCTTCACTTGTGTTATCTCCCACCCATCCCTCTTCATTCAGGTCCAACAGCATATTCTTCAATAGCTTGTTCCTTGTGTACATCTAGCTTCTCCCATCTACTGATGCTGTTTGCCTCCGTTTGGTAGCTTTCTGAATAAAGTTTCTCTTAAATTCCTTATTGGAATTATTTCTGTCTTCAACTATTAAATTTATGATTCCTAGTTTTGATCTAGCCTGCAGATTGAACATCATCTTTATGTCGGTGCTCTCAATTATTTTCATAATCTTGAAGATCACTACCCATAACCTTGCTGTTTTCCATTTTCAAGAGAAAAGGGATCTAACCTGTTCAATCTTTCTTGAAATGTTTCATCTTATTTCTGGTATTATCGTTTGTGAATGTTTTTTGCATCATCTTAGGTACTTCTATATCTCTTTCTATAACAAGAAATATGAACTGTTCTCTAAGTAAGATGTATTTAACATTTCATACAAGCTTTACATATCATCTTTGCTTCTCAGTTGACATACTGAACAACTGTCATACCTCACTGGGGTAAAGTGCTGGAAGTAAAGTCTCACTCTTCCCAATATCACCACAAAAGATAACAATTCTAGTCAGCAGGTGTGTAAATTTGCCCAACCTTCCTATATTTTAGATCCAGGTTGACAGCACAGTTTAGGTTTCTGTACTACAAGAAATATTACAAATATAAGAAAAATTACAAATAAATAGGTTCTAGTTACAAGTAAGTAATTATGAACTGCCAACATTTAACTCTACTAGTCAAACCTCTAAACCCCTTATAAAACTGCACACAGACACACACAGATACTCACACAAAAAGGTGTGTTATGAACAGAGGGGGAAAAAAATGGGGAGGCAGTTCAAAGGCTCCCTGTTCACAGGTTGTTGAGTTGATCTTTGGTCTTGTCAGGACTTGGTGCACCTCAATCTCTGTACTTTCACTTGCTTACAGGAGGTATAGAGCAACTGGTTGCACATAAAGTCTTTGACTTATTGGTTAAAAGCCATAGCTTAGAGCAACTGACGAGGGGATACTTCAAGCTTTTTTTTACTTTGGAGGAATGGACATCTACTTTATTTCTGGAGATCCAATGGCTTTTGAGCAAACGTTCACATTTACAAGCTATATTAGAGCCAATCACTTAGTAGTTGGTAGGCAGAAGGATTCAGCACTTAAAATGTGTATTGGTAACCTGTCCTTAGTGCAGTAAATGTTTCCACAATCATTGATTTTTCAAATAGTGCTTGGCAGGGAAGTGGAATAGTTTTCCTCTCATGAGTTCCTGAATTGTAAATCTCTAAGTTCAAGATGTTTGGACTGCCGTTTACTGAGAAGCCATCTTTTATGACCATAAGTCTTTGTCATCCGGTGCAACCAAGCTCATCTTTTGTTACTGGAAATCTGTTCTGCATCTTGTGTGGTTTACAATATGGTCCAGATGCTTTGGAAACTTTTCTAAACAATGTGCTTTTACCCACAACTAAATCTTAGTTTTTATTTCCTCACATTGTCCCTGTATCATTTCTGATTTAAAATTGCCAAATTATGTAGAACTGTGGTGTGTTTTGTATATGAATTTTGTGTCTATTTTGTGCTGGATGCCTCTCACTGTACATAGAATACTTGCATTTAGCTGGCGTTGCAAGGAAACTATCTTCCCAGTACACACACCCTGCCTTTTATTTTCTTGTGTTGAATTTTTTTTTGTGTAATCAGATTGTAGGATAAAAATCTTTTTTTTTGCCTGTTGGCTACAGGGAATCCTATTAAAAATACACTTCACATTTTCAGTTGAACTGCATAGCACTTCCAGCATAGAAACCAGCCATTTATGGGCGGCATGGTGGCACAGTGGTTAGCACTGCTGCCTCACAACCCCAGAGACCTGGGTTCAATTCCCGCCTCAGGTGTTTGCACATTCTCCCCGTGTCTGCATGGGTTTCCTCCAGGCGCTCCGGTTTCCACCCACAGTCCAAACATGTGCAGGTTAGATGAATTGGCCATGCTAAATTACCCGAAGGGGTAAATGTAGGGGAATGGGTCTTGGTGGGTGTGCTTCAGCAGGTTGGTGTGGACTTGTTGGGCCGAAGGGCCTGTTTCCACACTGTAAGTAATCTAATCTAACCTTAACAGGATTATTATCAGTGTTTATGCACCATGGGTCTCCTTCTACCCAACTTCACCCATCTTTATCAATACAGCCTTTATTTATTTCTTCCTCATATACTTCTGGACAGGTATAATGGGACAAATGGCCATTTCTGTGCTGTTTATTTAAAAAAAAAGTTTTCCTCATAGTGACTATGTGCTAAGGTGCAAATGGGTTTCTTTCTCTGTAGTGATTGGTATTAATTAATCTGTTTATTGAGGTCAGAAGATTAACTGCTGGAGATGGAAAATTGTTGTGCTGATCCTCCAAGGAGTGTTAATGAGTCTGGGACCAAGGCAGAATGTCAGGGAGGCATGTGGGTTGCTTGAGTGCATGCCTAACCAGACTATCCAAAAACCTGGGTGTGTTCAGTTTCTTGGTATTATAAGTAAGAAACAGACATGCAAACATGCACATGCAATAGGTAGGGCTATTAACATTTTCTAATGGTAGTTAATTGACTTGTTTTCCCTCTTGCATTACAGGTTTGTATAACAAAGGCTTTATTTATCTTGATGTACCAATATCAGATGACAGCTGCATAGCAGGTGAAAAGTTTATTTGAAATGTAATTTCATAATTCTGATTTGAGTATGATCTTAGTTGATACAAGAATGAATTAATCCCTAATTCTAAACCATTCTATCAGCATGGATGTTTTTCCTTTGGATCATGGAACTCTAAGAGAAATGTTGATCAAAATATTCAAAATCTAGACAGTTTTGATAAGGGTATGTGATGAGATGTTGTTTTTAGTAGTATATTGGTCAATACATTGACAAAAGAACCAGAGGCAACATGAAGTGAAAACAAACCTCCTGAATAAGTGAGTTTTTGTGAGCTGAAGTGCACTGCCTGAAAAAGTCCTGGATGGAGTTTCAGTTGTACCTTTTTGCAAAGGACTGGGTAAATATTAGGGAGGGTAGGGGGAGGTTTGCTGGCTGTGGGGAAATAGAAGGGGAATGAAACTGATTGGACAACCTTTTCAAACAGCACAGACGTGGAGTGTTGAATGATCTTCGTTTTTATGTTACCGTTTGACTGAGTGTTTTTCTTTCTTTCTAACAATTTGTAAAAACCATTATAGGAAGTGAGTAATTTAGTATTAGTTAAGCTGGATTTTGAGATGATGGATTTTTTTTTTGGAGTTGTCTCAGCAGACTTCTTGAGTTCCTTAATCGACATGTTTTTAAAAAAAGAAATAACTTTATTAAGAATATATATTATTTAATTGACATAACATGATTTCATACCAAGTTCTTTCTTCAATATGAGGTGTCAGCTTGGTTCAGTTGACTTGAATTCTAAGTCTTTTGGTTGAAGCCTTACTCTTGTACATGAACCTTTATAATCTAACCAGATTCTTTGGTACAGTTCTAAAGAAGTTCTACATTGGTAGAAAGTTGAGAAATGGGTATATCTTTCGGATCCACTGTTAAACTGAGGTTCTGTCGAAATGCTTGTGTGGATGTGCAAAGTTGGATAGCCCTGTTCGCAAAGGAGCTGAACATATCTGTATAGTGGCTGACATTTATCCCTTGGTGTCCACCACCATTGCTGGAAAATATTAAGCGTCAGGCAGCATCAATGAATGAGAAAGAACAGTTGAATTGTTTCATGTTGATATTTCAACACTAGTGCAAGACAAAAGGGGGTGGTAATGGGACAAAAGTAAAATAAAAAATGTGAACAGAGGCTATATCGACTGGTTAAAGCAGAAGGCTTCTGGAAATGCCTGGGTGAAAAAATGTGTAGATTGCTGAGATGGGGACCACTTCACTGACCTTGTCAATAAGGAATCACCACACTTTCTCCAATTTCGTTGATGCTGGTGCACATATCCACCTGCTGTGCTGCAGGTATAGCATCTGCCCTTTCAATATTTCCTAATCTTCCTTCCAGGATGGCAGTCACTCCTAGGTGAAACACTGATCTACTTGGTGGTATTTCTGATGCAGTGTATTTGCCACACTCAGTGCACCCTCTCCTGTATGTAATGCAGATTGGGTGATTATTTGCCCCTACTGAGGTTGCAAACATGAACTATAGCTTTGTCACTGAGTGAAGAGAAATGTCTTTACTTTTGAGAATTGTTGAATGCTTTTCTGTAGATTGGATAGCAGCAGACACTATCTTCATCCATTAAGGGAAAATTAGTAAACATTACATGATGACAAGAATAAAAGGTGAAATATTATTGGTAGCAGATAGATTAGTTGCTTATTGAGAAGTCTGTTGTGATGTTGCTGTGGATAGGGAGGGATGACTATGAAAACTCTTTTCCTGAGTGGAACATCTGATCGCTTTTTAATTGCTGATTTCAAATTGAGCCTTTTAGTTTTGAAAAGGAGACATTCTGTTGAAATTTATTGCGTTGCATGCATCAGGACTGATACGTGAATGCGAAATTTTAAAGTTTATATGGTGTGAAGAAAACGTACTGATTGGTTGGGTCATTGACATAGAGAATGCACCATGGAATTAAATAATATAAATTGTTGCTGTCTTTTAAGTATGAATTTATCATCTTACATTTATCAGGACAAACACACAAATATTTCACAGTATGTCTTTTTTTCCTACAATGCTGAAGTCCGAAAGTTCAAATTGACTTTTACTATGTTTTATATCAGTGCGGACAATGTGTCTTTTTTTAACTTTGTCTTTCCTTCGGTGTTTAGTTCCCCCTTTAGAGGGCTTTGTGATGAACCGGGTCCAAGGTGATTACTTTGAAACGCTTCTGTACAAGATTTTTGTTTCTATCGATGAGCAAACCAATGTTGCAGAGGTAGGGGGGCAAACAAAATAAATTTTGTTCTTTTCTTCTAACCCAGTGCAAGCAAGCAGCCATGTCACAGTATTTTTTTTTGAAAGCGCAGACGAATTTAATATAAAAGAAATCCTGCACTGTCAAAGGTGTTTTTTTTTAGATTAAGCTGAGGCCTTGTCTGCCTCTTCAGGTGGATATAAAAAAAATCCCCAAGGTACTATTTAAAGCCCAAAGTGTTATTTCTAGTGTGCTCTTGAAAATACTTATCCTCTGACCAATATCACTTTAGAGCAAAAACAGATTGCATTGCTATTTGTGGGAGTTTGACGCAGTCAAATTGGCTGCTGCTTTTCCTACCTTCCAATGGTGACTTTACTTCAAAATTGTTTCAGTGACTGAAACATTTTGGAATGGCCTTTTATAAATAGTTTCTTTCTTGCTTTCTTTCCTGAAATTTTCATATAACCCGTTTGCATTTAGTGTGAGCAACATTTTCATTTGAAGTCATACACTGAAATCTAAATTATGTTTGTGACATTGGAAAGGCAGAAATTAGTAAAAAATTCTGTACAGACTTTTAAACCAGACCATGTATTTATTTATTTTATTCTTTAAAAAATGAATTGAGTACAAGAGTTTAAAAATATTTAAATTATGCAAAGCTTTTAATAGGCAGCCAGTGATGTTTTAAGTTTTTTCAATTTTTTGAATTCATTTGTGGAACATAGCTATTGCTGGCCGGCCAGCCAGCCAATCAGCTAGCATTTATTGCCTGTCCCTAGTTGCCTTTGAGAAGGTGGTGGTGAGCTATTTTTGAACCACTGCAGTCCACATGCTGGAGGTTGACCCACAATGGCCTTAGGGACTTATAACTTATTATTCTTGAAAAATTTGGCTTTATTTGTTGATGCACTCTGACATTTGTTTGCCCTATCTGTTCCATCAGATGTTGCTCATCATAATTATGTATGTCATTGCCCTGTTCTATTCTCACCCTTTTTAATTTTCGCATGTAATATACAATCATTTAGTAGCCCTGAATTGAGGATTCGTATTCTTAAGTCCACTTTATTCTTTTCCCCTTGGTTGATCCAAAGGAAGACATAAAAATGCACATGAGATAATTATAAATGAGACAAACATAAAAACTTTTCAGAAATGAATCCAAGTTGTAAATCTTAAGCTTTCAGCAGCTAACAAAATTCCAGTTTACTTTGGAAAATTTGTTCACTCATTCCAAGCTCGGTACTCTGTTTAAGAAGCAGCAAATGAGAAACAAATACCTTTTAAAGCTCCTTACTCTCCAAAATACTTCTAAAATGTGTGTACTACAGATTTGTGCTTAGTTTTGGGGAGGATAGGGGCCAAGATGGAAGAGGAGAAACAAAGGAAGCATAGGAACAGGAACATTAAAAGAGAAACTGGAAATAAACATGGCCAGCACACAGCCTGCATACTGAATATATCACATCTCAAATATTATACCCCCTCAGTCAAGTGCTGGTTTTGGCAAAACTCTCTCTCATTCAGGCCACACTCCCAGAAACAACCATTTTATTATAATGTTACAGATATTAAAATATCCAGAACTGGTTTTCCTTCAAAGTCATGCTGCTGTTTATAAGATCTGTCAAGAGATTTTGAGACGCCAAGAATTTTAGAACCAGCAACAATGTGCAACTCCCAAATCTCCCCAATAATGAAATCCTATTTATTCCAGAAGTGTAAATTAAGCATTAACAGTTTATACATTCCATTTGGCAAAAAGTGAACTGGCAAAATGCCAAGTAGCCAGAATCTCATGATAAAGGCACTTTGTTGTTTACTCCCACAACTATTACGGAAAAAGACCTAACAAAAATCTGAACGCTAACAAAATCAGAACTCGATGAGATTCAATATTGAATTATATTGTACTGTATTAAAGTTTTGGAAAATTACAAAGAAGTTGACTTCATCTGATATATCTTGTAATAGCATCAAGTTTTGTTCCCATAACCATGAGGCAGGATTGGTTTTATTCACATATTCACCCCAGAGACAAGCCTCTCGACCAGCTGCCAACTTTTTCTGTGCTGCAGTTCCTGTAATTTTTGAAGAAGCATTAGGTAAATGGCACAGATAAATGTGCATAGTGACAGACATAATAGGAGATCTTGACTTGAGATGGGCTTTGCAGAGATTTGGTTGAGGTCTTTTAATAAATTTTTGTAAAGGGGCTCGGCAGTTTGAATTCGGGAAGTGTATTTGTTAGTGACTTGAGAACCAGACATGTTTGGAAAGGGCTTGATTTGGTGGATGATTGCACTCAGGATGGTTACAAGAAAACAGTGGCAGACGATCTTATCAAAGGATACAGAATGGTGAGATTGAGGAATGGTTGTCAGTGCATTGTGGGAACAAACATTTGAAAAGTTTAGAAGCCTATAATTTACCGAATTTATTTTTTTTTCTTTTTTTGTGATTTTAGAAAGTGTCTTTATGAAGGAAGTAATGGCTTTTTAATGTTTTTCAGCTGGCAAATGTGCTGGAAATAGATTTGTCTCTTGTGAAGGTACGTATGTTTTACAAATTTGCAATTAAACATTCAGATTCCATGTAATAAAAGTTAAGAGTACTTTTTTTTGGATTGTGACGTTTTAAGTTGTATTTTTCTTTCTGGCAGAATGCTTGAGATTTTGAAGTGCTGCATGAAACTAAAGTGTAGATGCTAGAACATTTGAATTTAATTATATTATCTCTTTACCATATTCACTGAATAATGCGCACAGTTGTAAACTTGAATTCCAAAATACTAGTAAAAATTCCAGAATGTGGTATAATGGAATGGAATGTTGCTAATTCGTGCAGAATTAGTGACCCTGATGAGAGAGACTTTACTATAAAATGCTCATTCACTCACAAAGTCTTGGAGATGATTTAGTAATGTATAAAAATCTTAAATCTGACAATTTTCAGTCACTTTACAATTACGTATTTCTGAACCTACATTTGTACTAGAAACTACTTGTGTAAAACTTGCTAGGCTATAATTATACCAATGGATGACCAGAGGGAGATGCAATTGTGGTTTAGCAGATCTATATTGGCAATTTCTAAATGCATGTCACTATATCCTAGATTTTGTATGGACATAATAATACTCAGTAACAAACATAAACCTTTAGCACCCACACATGTAGTTCAACCCAGAAGTTGCTGTCTCTGACATCTTGCTCCCCCACAGGGTGTGCTGTTAAAACCCTCAGATGGAAATCAACTAGAATTCACTGAGTTGATGTGAAATCCCACCCATATGTTCTTAACTTATTCACATTAGGTACAATAAGAATATCATTCGTTGAATTAGGTGCAAGTAGGTTTTGATGAACATTACAACATAAATTCTGGTGAACAATTTATCTAACTGTGAAAATCTGATTCATTGATCAAATGTCAAATTTCCCAAATGCTTCCAATTAACATTTCTGGAAAAATTTAATATTTAAGCTTTTCTCTTAGTCCTGTGTGTATGTCATGATCACTATTTCATTTTCTGTACATTATAAGATGGCTTGGTATCTGAGTGAATTCTTTTAATATGGCTTCTTGCCCTGCTCAATGTCATCACTGTAGCTGAATGCTTGAAGCCCCTTTGGCTAGCACTAGAATTAGATTTAAACTGGAAAGGTGAAGTCCATGCTTGTTATATGTTAGTGAGTGGCTGCCTCAGTGGTCAGATTTTTTAAAAATATATTCAGTTTTAGTATGAGGGCATCACGAGTTAGGGTCAACCACATTGCTCTGGGTCTGGAGCCCAGACCAGGTAAGGATGATCATCTCTTTCCCGAAAGGACATTAGTGAATCAGATGGGTTCCCCCTGACAATCTACACAATAGTTTCGTGGTCATCATTAGACACTAATTCTAGATTTTTATTGAACTAAAATTTTACCATTTGCCATTGTGGGAATTGAATCCGAATCCCTGGTATACTAACTGGATCTATGGACTAATAGTCCAGCGATTATTACCACTAGACCATCGCCTATCACTTTGTCACTTTATTTTGCGCACTGAAGAGTCTGGGCCTACATAGCCTCACATGTCCTTTTCAACATATTTAGTTCTAATTCTCTTTAACTTCATTGTTTGATGACATAATTTTGTAAGTGTTCATTTTCTGTTCAGAATGCAGTATCAATGTATTGTCGACTAGGTTTTGCACACAGAAAAGGACAAGTGATAAATGCAGAGCAGCTTCACCCAACCTGGAGGAATGTTCCATCGGTCAACAGATTAAAGTAAGAGGAGGCTTTTGCACTAATTATTTATCCATTGTAGCTATCAATTGTGATTTTTTTTTGATTGTTGGTGAGAAACAATTTGCTTTACAAGTACAAGCTGGGGTAATTTGAGACCGAGTGATATGTTGATTCATTGAAGGAAAGTTTAATTTGTTACTAATTTAAAATGTAGATGTTGTTAAAAATGAGTTACAACATTGCACCTAAGACTGTATTGAAGACTGATGGTGTATGGTAATAAAAGACAACACTCATGATATGAAAGCCAACCCTCACCCATAAGGATGAAGTGTCCTTGACAATGTTAATGGCCCTCGAGCTAATATCAGTCCTTTGGTTGTTTTCGACTTTTATACGAAACCATTTGATGGAAGACCATGAATCTGAATTATCAGTATAACCTAGCTTATGCTACTAGTCTTAAAGCTACTGTCTTTGAGAATTTGTTCCCACTGATGGAGGTCTGTAAATGGGGATCATGATTTTCTCTCTCTCAAATTTGAGAAAATTCCTGTTTTTCCTGACCACAGAATGAAAAGGGAAAACTGGATTTCTGAAGATAGAAATTGTACTTTTTTTTAAAGTTTCCTAAAATTATAGTCATTGCATTTTTACCATCTACACCACTTACTGCTAACATCAAATTTAACGCACCTAAACTAACTATTCTCACTTTTGTTTGTGCCAGTATTTATATTGCACACAAATTTTGTTTGTTTAATTTGCTTCATCTCATTCCATCAACATACTTTGGCAAAGAGGTGGGAGGGGTCGTGGCTTCCTTTTTTTAATAACCCTCTCTAGGTCAGTTGCGACAATTCTTTTTGCTTATTTGTAGTTTAGCTTGTAGCTGTCACACTTCAATTAGATTTCATTGACTATATTAAAATGTAAATGAGTTAATTTGAACATTTCTCCTGCGTTTCTCTCTGTCTCACACATACATGTACTGATGAAGAACCGTACTGTATATTGTAGACCACGTATTATAATATCATTGAATTCAAATGGTTACCATTACACACAAAAACAAATAAGACCAAGGAAAACGTAGCTTTTGAAATGAAACATGCAGCAATTGGCTTCAGATAGAATAGCCTTTGGTGAAAGCTATTTTACATTAAACATTTTGTTTTGATTTTTATAGCCTTTAGGATGATGCTTCCCTTTTTATTGTTTTAAATTATCCTCTTATGTAGCACTTGAAGCTTATTCTGTTTTTTTTTTACTTGCACAAATACGGATCTGACAAAGGAAAACCTGGTAAGTGCTGATTTCGTATGCTATGTTCACCAATCAAACTTTGCTTTATCTTGCATCTTTTTTTAAGAGAGTGCCCTAAGCTTTTGAAACTTACAACAGAGTGCTGTGTGAATGTATATATGTAATGTAGCAACTAATGTTTTTCAAACGTGTTTGAAAAATGGATTTAATGTATTGTTGGAACCTAGTTCTAGTTTTTTTTTCTAAAAAATCCTGTATTTTTGATTTGTTGCCTGGGATGTCATGTTTTCCCATTCTTTCTTTCTATTGTATTTTTCAAAACATGTATTGCACCCCATGTGTTGAGCTCTACTGGTGTTTGTTAGACTGTTGTTTTTAATGGTTGTGTGTTCAGAGCATGAAGTGTTGAGCACATGAACAACTTCAGTTTTTAATGGGTATGTTTCAAACCATTGTTTTGTTTTTGCTGCTTTTATTGTCATTGAAAATGGGATATGATAAAGAGTCTAAGATTTCTAATGGCAAATTACTGCAGGAACATTTGTAAAAACAGTCGACGTAGTTCCCATCATGTATTTTCACCAAGGAAGTAAATGTTCTTTAAAGTGGTGTTAAATTCTAAATATGCAACTTTGTAGTTGTTTAATTAACACTCTGCCCAAGGATGTGCTAATGTTAGGGTTGCTTCATTGCTTTACACAGGTGTGCAATGGATCCACAAAAGATGCTGCTGTCATGGGATGGGACTGAAAATCGAAGTCCTGTGCATGATGTATCATCAACAGATGTGGATGCAGCCAGTCAAGATGATGCAGGTGAATGTGTGTCTCTTCATTTTGGTCAAATTCAGAGTGTGTGATGTTGAATAATGTTTATACATTCAGGTAACTAATTGGATAACTGCCAGAAAACAAGTGGGCTGTGACTTGATCTTAAAAAAAAACTTCTGTAATGAAAAGTATGAACATTGGTCTGTGAAGACTGTTGTAATCCTACCTACATCACATGGACTGCAGTGGTTCAAGAAAGTGGCCCATTACTATTTGCTTCAGAGCCTTTTGGGCAGATGATAAAAGCTACCCTTGCCATCAATATTTACATCCCTCAGGTTAATAAAATAAAGTGAGTTTTAACCTTGTAGGTTGTTTCAAACTTTCAACCCTTATGGATTTTTTCATTCTTTGCAATAATGTGATTTTTTTTGGATTGTACAATTGGAAGTTAATTACGGTAGCATTGTAGTTACATAAAGTTGTCTTAATTTTTAGCAGACTCTGCCAGTGTGAACAGTCTGAGCATGCCCAGTGGACACACTAAGCGAATTGCCTTCCTGTTTGATTCAACCCTTACAGCATTCCTTATGATGGGAAATCTTTCACCGGTGAAGTATTCTAAAATCTATCTAACTTAGTTTATCATGATTGAGGTGTAAATATTGGCCAGACCAGCAGAAAGAATTACTTGGTCTTTCTCCAAAATATGAGGCATCTTCTGGAGAAGAATGGGTAATTAATATGGCATAATCTGTACATGACATTTCAACACAAACGTCATTCAAATCAAAAGTGAGAAAAAAAGTAACAAATTACATTTATTGTACAGTGCCACTATTGCATTAAAAGTAAAGTAGATGCTGAATTTAGATGATCTCATTTTCACTAAATTAATAGAGCTGTTGACTGTAAAATATATTTTGAACCAGTTACTGTGGGGCACAAATGCTAATGGTTTTGATTTTTTAAAATGTTTGTCTCTGTTTAAGTGTTAGTTTTGTTCATGTTTCATTGTCTTGTTTTCTACAGAACCTCAAGAGCCATGCTGTGACAATGTTTGAAGTTGGAAAACTATCAGATGAATCATTGGACAGCTTCCTTACAGAACTTGAAAAGGTAGGCTGTTGGGGTGAGTTTTACTTTTGAGGGAATGGTTACTGCACTTTGCTTTGAAGCATTGTTTAGGTTACTGGATTATTCAATATATTACGATTGTGGAGGTTGAGTACAGCAAATTAGGAGAGACGGTTTCTTGTGACAGGAGAACCATAGTATCTTCTATTTAAGATAATTAGCAAGAAAGCAAATATTATTAAAAGGTGGAAGCATCTTGATATTAACTGTTTTATTGTATTAATTATTGTGGGGATTTATTATAAATAAACACAAATGAAAACTCTGTGGGTATTGCGATAAGGAGTTGTGTTCTTGCGGTGTGTTCTCTTTTTAAATACAACTAGAGCCAACCTTTACATTATATCATTCAATTCATTTCTCAGATTGAAACAACTGTGGAGAGAAAATTGAATAAATACTTGGAAAGGAAATATTACATGGCTCCAGGAAACAAAAGGGAGTGGAATTGATAGGGTAGCTCTTTGTAAGAGCAGGTACAGACACATCTGGCTGAAAAGTCTTTTTGCGTATGTTTTAATACAGTTAATCTCAGAATATGTCAGAAGGTTTTCCTTTTGGGAAAAAAAAATTACTGGTAGGTTTGATTTGGGAGGAAAGAAAAGTTCTGAATTTTGAGTTCAGTAGGATTAAAGTTTCTATAAAGTGGTACATTAAAGGCTTGAGGGTCTAGGTAAAGTAGCATTTAGATCATAGGCAGTACAGCTTTGGTTTGCTAGATGGTAGTTAGTGAAATGTTGTTTGTGGTTTTACACATCACCATTGTAATGTAAGTTCTTTTCTCATAAGGAATTTTTAGAATGTAACACCTCATTGCAGAGCTCTATTATGAGCTATGTCATACCCTGTACAACTTAAATTCTGCAACAGTTTTTGCTGCTTTTTTAGGGGTTTCTTTGCTCTCAGTGCAGGTTTAGAACAATGCAAAATGTGGTCAAATTGAGATGCTGAATAAGGAATAAGCTGTGGTGCTCAGCCCAAATTTGCACTGTGGTGCATTTTGCAAGCTCCCCTCACTTACATGGAAGTGAACAACAGCAACTTGCATGAATATAACCTGTGTAACATTGTAGAGTGTCCCAAAGAGCTAAGAATTCCAGAGTTGAGAAGCTGAAGGTGCACCATCTATTGGTGGAGTGAAGTGGGTATAAAAAGTTATCAAGTTTGAGGAGTGCAAAGCCATGGAGAGTCATTATGTCCTATTCGGGAGAGGCAAGACTGGAAGAACGAGGCCTAAGATGAGTAAATGAATATGATCACAGCAATGTCCTGCTAACTCCCCCTCGTTCTATTTTCAGATAGTGACAATCTGATTGTGCTGCATTGCTGTGTCACTCTGCTCTTGTATACGAGGTAAACTTTCTAGTAGAATCTGAAAGTCATTTAAGAAACATTTTCCATTGCCTGGAATCCATTGACACTTCTCAGTAGAGAGGATCAAGTAATTCAGCTAATGTTGATTTTTGAAGGCAGGGTGGCTTTTTGAATTGGTCACAAGCTGGCTTATTTAATGTGTTGTAAATAAAACATTATAATTGATGCCCTTGGAAAAGGGAGGTTGCCTTGTGCAAACACTTGCCCACCACAGTAGAATAAATAGCAGCACCTGTAGTTGAGATTTTATAATGTGTTTATATTTATCTAAACACAGTTTTCCAATTTTCAAAAAGTGGAAGGACTGATTATGATTTGCAACCTGTAACCGATCGATTTTCTTTTAAACATGCAAATTGTTGTAATTAAGATTTGAACTTGATCTTGTTGAAGCATAAGGGATTTTGAGGTGGTTTGACAGGATAGATGCTGAAAGGAAGATTCACTTTCAGATGTTTCATCACCATACTAGGTAACATCTTCAGTGAGCCTCCGACTGAAGCACTGGTGATGTAGTCCACTTTCTATTAATATGTTTGAGTTTCCCTAGGTGTGGTGACATCATTTCCTATGTGATGTCATTTTCTGTTCTCTTTCTCAGGGGGTGGTAAATGGGATCCAAGTCAATGCGTTTGTTGATAGAGTTCCGGTTGGAATGCCATGCTTCTAGGACTTCTCGTGCGTGTCTCTGTTTGGCTTGTCCTGGGATGGATGTGTTGTCCCAGTCAAAGTGGTATTCTTCCTTATCCGTATGTAAGGATACTAGTGAGAGTGGGTCATGTCGTTTTATGGCTAGTTGATGTTCATGTATCCTACTGGCGAGTTTACTGCCTGCTTGTCCGATGTAGTGTTTGTTACAGTTCTTGCAAGGTATTTTTTAATTGATATTAGTTTTGCTTGTTGTCTGTATAGGGTCTTTCAAGTTCATTAGCTGCTGTTTTAGTGGAAACTCAAACATAGAAAGCGGGCTACATCACCAGTGCTTCATTCGGAGGCTCACCAAAGATATTACCTAGTATGGTAACAAAATGTCTGAAAACGAACTTTCCAGCTCAGTGAGCAAACCTACATCCAGAACCTCAATCTGATCTACAAATCTTCTCAAACCTCGCCAAGCTGATTCCCGCACGAGGACTGAAGAATTTAGTTATAAAATAAGGGATCTTCCATTTAAGATTTATTTTTTCTCTAAGGTTTGTTAGTCTATGGAATTCTTTTCCCCAGTGAGTAGTGGTAGTCATATATTCCAGGCTGAGTTAGAAAGATTTTGATTGACAAGGGAGTTGAGGATTATACGTGGGGTTTTGAGTAGGAAATTGGCATTACAGCCATAATTAAATCACCATGATACTATTAAATATTGAAGCAGGTTATAGGGGCTGAATGGCCTACTGCTTAAAATTTTTCTTCCTATTCTACTGCTTGTACCCAAGATTTTTACTATTTAATTTTGGAGGTTTTGCTGAAGCATAATTTAGACACATAAAGTAATCAGAATATTTTATATTATAGGTTCAAAATACTGGTGAGGGGGAGGCCCAGAGATATTTTGATCATGCACTAACTTTGAGAAACACTATACTCTTCCTGCGTCACAATAAGGAGCTGGTTACAGATGAAGAGCAACCAAACAATGGTAGGAATTATAATTTGAAAATACAAATATCCTTTTGTATGTGCAAGGTATCTTTTTTTTGACCACCTCTGTGAATGATGAAATTTTAGAGTGCAGAGCCATTTAAAAATACATTTTAAAAATAGGTTAAAAATCGTAGATGTACAAATTTGTACCCAATTTAGAGTTTTGTTACCATTTACCTTTTTGGCATGGATAAGCAAAATCATGAATTTGTGGATGCAGAGGATTTATGGTAATTATTCAAGGCCAAACTGTAGATATAGGGGAGATACTGACAATGATTAGTAATCCAGAGACCCAAGCTAATGCTATACAGACATGGGTTCAAATCCCACAATGGCAGATGGTGAAATTTGATTCAAATGAAAATCTGGACTTAAAACTTAGCATCTGGTTCAGTACAGTCCTTCTTAGGGAAATAAATCTTCATTCTTGCTTGGTCTGGTCTACATGTGACTGTAAATCCACAGCAAAGTAGTTTACTCTTAAAGGCCCTGGCAATACATTCAGCTCAAGTGGCAGTTAGGGATGGTCAACAAATGGCCATCCAGTGACACCCACATCCCATGAATGAATAAAAAACACTAAGATACCATTGTTATAGGTTCATTTCCCATGACGTTACCTGTGTCATTTCTAGGGGGATAGGAGCGTTAAGGAGAATCCAAAGGGTTTTTATAAATACATTAAGGACAAAAGCGTAACTAGGGAGAGAACAGGGCCTCTACAGGATCGGCAAGGCAGCCTTTATGTGGAGCCACAGGAGATGGGGGAGATACTAAACAAATATATTGCATCAGTCCATGTGGAGAAGGACATGAAAGATATGGAATGTGAGGAAATAGGTGGCAACCTCCTGAAAAATATACATATTACAGAGGAGGTGGTACTGGATGACTTGAAACAAATAAAACTGACTAAATCCCTGGGAACTGATCAGGTGTACCTGGAACTTTGAGAAGCTAGGGAAGTGATTGCTAGGCCCCTTGCTGACATATTTGTATCGTCAATAGACAAAGGTGAAGTGCCGGAAGACTGGAGGTTGGCTAATGTGGTGCCACTATTTAAGAAAGGTGGTAAGGACAAGCCAGGGAATTGTAGACCAGTGAGCCTGACCAGTGGTGGGCAAGTTGTTGGAGGGAATTCTGAGAGACAGGATTTACATGTATTTGGAAAGGCAAGTACTGATTAGGGGCTAGTCAGCATGACTTTGTGCATGGGAAATCATGTCTCACAAACTTGACTGCGGTTTTTGAAGAAGTAACAAAGAGGATTAATGAGGGCAAAACAGTAGACGTGATCTATATGGACTTCAGTATGGCATTCGACAAGGTTCCTCATGGGAGACTGGTTAGCAAGGTTAAATTCATGGAATACAGAGAGAACTAGCCATTTGGATACAGAACTGGCTCAAAGGTAGAAGACAGGGTGATGGAGGGTTGTTTTTCAGACTGGAGGCCTGCGACCCGTGGTGTGTCACAAGGATTGGTGCTGTGTCCTCTACTCATTTATATGGATGTGAACGTAGGAGGTATAGTTGGTAAGTTTGCAGATGACACCAAAATTGGAGGTTAGTGGACAGTGAAGAAGGTTACCTCAGAGTGCAACGGGATCTTGACCAGATGGGCTAATGGGCTGAGGAGTGACAGATGGAGTTTAATTTGGATAAATGTGAGGTGCTGCATTTTGGAAAAGCAAATTTAGAAGGACTTGTACACTTAATGGTAAGGCCCTGGGGAGTGTTGCTGAACAAAGAGACCTTGGAGGGCAGGTTTTTCATTCCTTGAAAGTGGAGTCACAGGTAGATAGGATAGTGGAGAAGGTGTTTGATATGCTTTCCCTTATTGGTCAGAGTATTGAGTACAGGAGTTAGGAGATCATGTTGCAGCTGTACAAGACATTGGTGAGGCCACTTTTGGAATATTGCGTGAAATTCCAGGCTCCTTCCTATCAGAAAGATGTTGTGAAATTTGAAAGCATTCAGAAAAGATTTACAAGGATGTTGCCAGGATTGGAGGATTTGAGCTATCGGGAGAGGCTGAATAGACGGGGGCTATTTTTTTTCATGGAGCATCAGAGGCTGAGGGGTGACCTTATCAAGGTTTATAAAATCATGAGGGGCTTTGATAGGATAAATAGACAAGGTCTTTTCCCTGGGTGGGCGAGTCCAGAACTAGAGGGCATAGGTTTAGGGTGAGAGGGGAAAGATATAAAGGAGACCTAAGGATGGTGTGTGTATGGAAAGAGCTGTGAGAGGAAGTGGTAGAGGCTGGTACAATTACAGTATTTAAAAGGCATCTGGGTGGGTATATGAGTACGAAGGGTTTAGAGAGATATGGGCCAAGTGCTGGAAAATGGGACTAGATTAGGTTAGGATATCTATTCAGCATTAGATTAGATGATTAGATTCTCCACACTATGGAAATGGGCTGTTCGACCCAACAGGTTCACACCAACCCTCCGAAGAGCAACCTACCCAGTCCCATCCCTCCATCCTAAATATACCCCTGACTAATGCACCTAACACTATGGGCAATTGAGCATGGCCAATTCACCTGACCTGCACATCTTTAGACTGTGGGAGGAAACCGGAGCATTCTGAGGAAACCCATGCAGACACTGGGAGAATGTGCAAACTTCACACAGCCAGCCACCCCAGAATGAAATCGAACCCAGGTCCCTGGTGCCGTGATGCAGCAGTGTTAACCACTGAGCTACTGTGTCAAGTTGGACTGAAAGGTCTGTTTCCATGCTGTACATCGCTTTGACTCTAAAATGAGATTGAATATTATACAAAAGTAATCATTTAAATGTTCGAATCCCTTGCAGCATGTCTTAAAATTGAGATTGGCATGACTTATTCCAGGCAATTAATTTAACTTATTTAAATAACACTGCTTAGATTGGTAAAAATTTTGTTTTCTTTCAGAGCGAAGAATGTGTCAGTATTAAGTTAGGGAGAAAGATTGGGGTCGTGAGGGGTTTTGATTGCTATTTTTTAAATCTGGGAAGGCAAAGTCTGGTGAGGTTCTGGTGTCAGGGTTTGACAGCAGGATCATAGTAGCTTAAAAAGGTGGTGCCTGATTAGTGGAAGGGTGGATCACTGTTTGTTTGAACGAAGGGTTCGAGTTGGGGAGAGTGGTTGAAGGAGGCCATGTGGTTGGGGTTTCATGCAGTGGTAAAGATAGGAAAGTATTAAAGGTGCTAAAATTGATCCTCTTTAGCAAAGGGAACTGTCAGAGCCTGACAGGGAGAGGGCAGCTTTGTGAGCAAGAATGTGAATGTGGAACTTTTGAATGAGATGCGATTTATGGTGAATTAAATGTGGCTGAGCATGATTTCCACATTCGTTCATCTGTTAATCTACTAAAATATGAACAAGTGTGATCAGGTCCAGAAATCTAGGGGTCTCCACTTCGACTGGCATAAATTTAACCAGTTTTAAACTGCAAACATACCAGCATTTTGATAATAAAATGATCCTTGATTGAAGGCAGTATTTTTAAAAATTACTTTTTTGACTGTTGATAGTTTCGTTCATCCCTGGTCAAATTTGGGAAAGTGAAGCTCAATTGTTTCTCATTATTGCTAAACCTTTCTGGAAGTATAACTGGCCATTTGAAGAAAAGGTTGTATGATTGGCATGCTGGATGTATGTATTAAAATGGCAACAATTCATTTAAATGCTTTGGAACTGATCTTTTCTGGAATGTCAAGTGGAGAATGTCTAGATTCTTGTTAGGTAAGGGAATCAGCAGTTATCAGGGTAGATGGGAATGTGGAATTCAAAACAAACTGATCAGCCATGAACTTAGTGAATAGCAGGGCAAGCTGAAAGGGTTGATAGTTGACTTCTGTTGAGATGTTCTTGTGTTCAAAGAATAGTTCTGTGTATGAGATTTTATTCTTTGTTCTGTTTCAGGATTTCCATTAGATCTGTTACGTTGTGAAAGTTTATTGGGATTGGATCCTGCAACATGCAGCAGAGTCCTGAACAAAAATTATACACTATTAGTCTCAATGGCGCCGCTCAGCAATGAAATCCGGCCAGTAAGCAGCTGTACACCACAGGTAAGTGCAGGAGTTGCAGAATGATCATCCAGTACAGCTTTTTCTAAACTTCTAGATCTTCTCAGGAGGACTGAAAATTAGATTGCTCTTTCAAAAAGAGTCAGCACAGATACTGTAGGCTGAGCAGCCTTCTTCTGGACTGCATCATTGCATCACAGCTGTAAAACTGCAAGATTGGAAAGTAGTATTCAAAAACTTTAAGTAATAAGAGCAATAGAAATAATTTGATAGCTGTTTCAAAGATCTGACATGGACATAATGAGCTGAATGGTTACTTTCTATACTGTTTGGTTCTAGACTTTTGTCAGTTGCTGATTAGCATCCACAACTGGTCACAATTCAATAAACCAAAGGTCTTTTTCATGACTGTCTGTTTCTTGGGTAGCTGAAGTGTGTGTGTACACACACATACAATACACTGAGGAGCTCTCTGACCTCTGGGAGGGGAGACAGTGTCTTCCTAATAAAATTCCTGAAGTCAAAAAAAAAAGCTTTTATCCCACCACTAGCTTTAAGCTATTGCATTTAACCAACAAGTCAATGACTTTATAATTTGTGAAACTTACTTTGTGCTCCTCTGCAGAAGTAGAAAAAACCCCAAGGTCGGAGACTTGGGCAAACAAAAGAGACACCCTATCAAATCCTGACAACTAGTGATGAAATAACTCCACAGCGGCTGGTATCCCGTCACCCTTCATTTACACATGGAGAGTCCTTGACTCTTGTACAGCCTCATCAGAGTCAACTCCCAGACTGTCAGGATATTTGACACTTCTGTTTTTTATATATTTTTTAAGGAGGACAGTTGCACGCGCACACACAGATCCAGAGCCTCTGCCACTCTTTTTTTTTGAGTGAATAGGATGTCTGATGCTCCTATTACACTTCTGTTCTTAATATGTCAGCCAGGGCTGTATGATCGAGGCTGTTAATTTGGACCAATCGGGGAGCTTGTACTCTATAACGTGCACCTGGCTGACCTCGTTACAGTCACTAGGTGACATTAAACTAATTTCTGCAGTGCTTGTTTGTCCTCCATCCAAAATGTCAATTTGTTAGTGTGGTTGGGGGAGGGGTGGAGAAGTGAGTTAGAGTTTCAAGAGTAGACTTGTTTCAGTTAAATTTTTTTTGTTGTAAATGATGGTTCATGTTAAGTATGGAAACCTTGTCTGTGTTTTTTTGTTAACACTAGTCTATCAGGCAGATAAATTGGTGGTATTTATGTACTTTGATAAAATGTTTAACTTTGTGACAACTCTGGGAATAGTGGGGCTTGATTTCTAGCTTATTACCTGGTGAGGTGTAACGGAATCGGTCTTAATGTTTTGTATTCATAAATATCTATCTTTACTAAGAATTCATAACTAGTTAGATTAGTTTATTAGGCCTATTTGATATACAGTTGAATAAAACCTATATGATTAATCATAGCTTGCTAAAATTGAAATGAATGCTATATGATGATCCTCATTAATATTTTATACAGGGATCTCGCCTTGAATTTAAAAATAATTACAGCGTGAGAGTTTGCTGGAAATATAATAATATATTATTCTGCATCTGATTGGAAAAGGCACATTTGGTTTATGTTTTCTATGATATGTCTAATTTTGTATACATCATTCTTGCATTAAATCAATAACTTTTTTGTTCAAACAATTAGCACATAGGACCAGCTATCCCAGAGGTTAGTTCAATCTGGTTTAAACTATACATCTATCATATTACTGGACAAGGACCCCCATCATTGCTACTTTCAAAAGGATCAAGGCTCAGAAAACTTCCAGATATTTTTCAGGTATTTGGAGAAAGCAATCATTCGTACATTTCCTGTTTAAATGCACAAAGTTTGTTCATTCCTATAGTGCATCAGAATAATTGATTAAAAATACATTGTTGTTTTCCTTTTTTTTATTTTCTCAGGCCTATGACCGACTGCTTATAACCTCTTGGGGACATGATCCTGGGGTTGTTCCCACTTCAAATGTGCTCAGCATGTTGAATGATGCCCTGACCCATTCTGCTGTATTAATACAGGTGAATGTTATTTGACTGTAACTGAGAAATCTTCTATTAATTGAGCATCTTGTCTGCTGGTACAGAATGTAAGAAAACTTGTACTGTGACCCAGAGAGTGATGTGAGTTTTATTTTTATATGATCAGTTAAATGAAGTATTTAATCAGTACCAAATCAACATTCCCCGATGTCTACTTGCAGTAGATATAACTGTATAGAGAGCTTTTCTAAGGGTTTCTGTCAATCTCATGAATAGACTAGTGTGCATGTTAAAAATGGTTGAATATTGCACCCAGTTGAAGCAAAATTTGTGATGACTTGCTGGTAATCTGGTAATGTATTTTTGAAAGACCAGTCTTTCCAATAAAAACATGCTTTAGAGCATATCAGTTTTCTTTTAATGTAAACATCTGGAGACCTTGGCATAGAACTAAAATCAAGGGACAAGTAATCCAGAGGCCCAAGTTAACCCAGAGGTTTACAGGTTCAAATCCTGCCTCTGTAGTTGGTGGAATTTAATTTCATTTAGTAGTTCTAGAATTGAAAACTACTTTCCATAATGATGGCCATGGAACTACTACCTATTACCATAAAATTCCCACGGACGTCTGCTATCTTTACCTGATCTGGCTGATCTGTGACTCTGGAGCGATAGTAATGTGGTTGACTTGTATTTGTTCCCTGAAATACCCTAGTAATTCACTCAGAGAAATTCAGGTTGGATATAAAATATGATCTCCATGTTCTGTGAAAGAGTAAATAATTCAGTTTAAGTTACTTGAAGTGGATTGCTGTGCTGCCACTATAGTATGATTTTAATAAAATAAATAAATACATTGTTAATTATAGGGTTATGGCATCCATGGTGATGGCGAAACAACTTATGTTCCGTTCCCTTTTGATGAAGCAGAAATGAAAGGAGGTGAACATTTCAATTCTGACAATTTGCATTTTTTTTATACTTCAGATCTACTTCTGTGCATGATAGATGCAACTTAGCTGAATAATGCTTTGTCTTGTGTCTGCTGCAGAATTCTCCCGGAGTAACATGTGTGCTCATCGAGCTTTGAAAGTGTTGAGGGCAAAAATGGATCTGGACCATTTCTGTGGCTTTGTGACTATGTTGAACCCTTGTGTGCAGTGCGTCAGTGGCAGGCATCCCAGTGAAGAACTAGAGGAGAAAGGTACTCTAAAGACCAACTTAGCATTATTAAAACTGCATTGGAAATAAACCTGTAAACCAACTTGTCAGAATGCAATAATTTATATTTCATAAATTTCAAAGGTTTGTGATATTGTTGCAATAGTACATTGTTGAAAAGTTGAGTGGTTGAAGTACAGAACCTGCTACTGCGTTGCATAGAATTGGCAGCACATACATAAACCACTCATACAGTAAATGGACCAACTGGCATTAGCTTAAAAAACAACATGAGCTATCTCTCTCCCTCTTCCTCACATCATTGCTGCATATTTTCTTTTTTTTAAACTTCTACTTAGCTAGCTTCCCCCTTAAGTAAAGACTCCTGTTGGTAAAGAGCCCTTCATGAACCAGGACATCACACAGGTTTCTATTATTGCTGAAGTGCTTGTAACCAATGTGTACACAGTAAACTCTCAAACAGAGAAGAGATAATAACCAATTAAGCTAACTTTACATGTCAGTTGAGGAATAAATGTTAGCCTGAACACGAGATAATTTGTTATTTGAACAAAATACTATTCTTTAAAATATGCTTTAAATCCACTTGATAGGGGTCTTGGCTTAATGTCTTATTCGAGAAACAGCATCTCTGATTGTTCAGGACGCCTTCAGTGTTGCACTGGGAGTGTCAGTGAATATTTTTGCACCCAAGTATCTGGAGTGAAACTTGAATCTGCAGCACTCTGACTTGAAGTGAAAGAGTTGCCTTTGGGGCTAAAGCACACTCTTAAATACATCAGAATTCTTCATTTCAACCACTCTTATGAAGTAGCAAATTTCAAATACTTACCACTGTCTCAGTAAAGAGTGGAGTAGTTAAGGTGAAAAGTGAGGATGCATTTGAGAGGAAGCTAGTCAGTACATAAAGAAATTTTGAAGGGTGTGTTGAAGGGATTAGATAAATTTAAAGTGGGCATAGATTTGTGTGGAGCCTAATCTCTCATCACAACTTTAGCCTAACCGAGCTGAGTTGTGCTGTAATTGTGTCGGATCATTTAAACCATAAGATATGAGAGCAGAATCAGACTACTCCCCCCATCCTGTCTGTTCTGCCATTTGATCATGGCTGATATGTTTTTGGACCCCATTTTCCTGTTCTCGCCCTGTAATCCTTGATCCCCTTGCAATTAAATTTATTGCATTGCTGCTGTCAATGTGAACTCCTCTACATTGGAAAGATGAAACACAGACTGGGCGCTGTGTCCACAAAATAACGCAGAGTCTCCAGCTGCCTGCCACTTCAACATACCACTACGTTCCCTCGCCAACATTTCTGTCTCAGGCCTGCTGCGAGGCTCATTGCAAACTTTGCATTTGCTGCTTGGGAACCCTGCAGACTTCAGCTCTCAATATTGAGTTCAAGAATTTTAAAACTTAAATATCACCACCTAGGTCCTTTATTGCCCACCCTCACACCCCAGGCCCTGACATCACAAGAGCCTTTTTCAGTGCAGCCAACCCATTTTCACCTACTTATGGTCCCCATTACCAGCTTTTCTTTCTCCCTGGCATACTGTCATCCATCCCTTTTGCCTGCCTAACTGTTGTTCTCCCTGTTGGCTCTATCTCTTCCTATCCACTTGCTCCTTGTCCTCTTTCTTCCTCCCCCATCTTTGACATCGATACCATTTTTTTATATTAGCTACCATGAGTTCTGAAGAAGGATCACTAGACTCAGAACATTTAAGTCTGCTTTCTACAGGTGCTGCCGGATGTGCTGGGCTTCTCCAGCAATTTCTGTTCTTTTTAGATTTTGCACTTCTCTTTAATTTTATAATTTTTAAAGTGTGTTGATTTATCGTTGGGTGTTGTGGTTAGATACTGCAGTCACAGCCAACCAATGTCAATCTGACCATAACTAAATTATAAAAGAAATTCACAGTTCAAAATAAAACCCAAATTACAAAACTTTCGAGATGGATATGTAAACTATTTGAGCTTGCTTGCCAGAGATTTTTAATTCTATCAATTACTTCAATAAATTACCACTGTTTTAATTATTTAATGTAATTACATGAACTCAATTAAACTGGACTCTCGACTAACCAGTTTACTGCCAATACACACTGAAGATGTGGTAAGTAATCATTGGCATTTTGAAGATATTAGGATCATCTGTTGAGTAGAGGACTAATAAGCAGTCTGTGTTGTCTTAATATGGTAAAGTTGCTGATGAGCAACATTTCCCAACATACTAATCTGTTATTTTGAAATCTGGTTTTGACTGTATTATATGCCACTTGTCTTGATGATATTACCTGTAGCATTGTGGGTGGTACTTGTGCCTCTGAGTCAGGAGATTTCTAAGTAATGTTCCGCCTCAGGGATCTAGGTGTAACATTGCGGACACTCCCAGTGTGTGCTACATTGTCAGTGGTGCTGTGCTTTGCAATGAGACGTTGAACCATCAGGCCTTTCGGATAGATGTAAAAAGTCCTTGGGCTGCTACTTCAAAGAAGAAGAGGAGAGTTCTATTCATCTTGGCCAATACTTATCCCTCAATCAGTACACCAGAAACAGATTAATCATTATCATTTGCAATTTGTGGGAACTTGCATAGATTGGCTGCTTTTGGGTGTAAAAGAAGGTTTTTCTAAATTAGATTTTTGATTAACTGTTTAAAAAGTAATGATTAGCTTTGATTTAAATGTACTTTGGAATCTTAACTCTCCCACACTGCACACTACTGTATGTTCACATCTAAAAATATATTTGCTTTCCAGTGGTATTCTGCGGATTTTTAATTGAGCTAGAAATTATCTTAAATAATGTTTCTGTCAATTATATGAACTTAAATGTTTTGTAGAAGAATTCGATTCTCCACCTGGATCTGATGCTCAAGGCAGCACAGAATCATTTGAGTTGGTAACTGATGAGCCCATGGCCGATGCTGTGCCTAAAAGAATTTCTGAAGGTAAATACAATTATTGTAATGTTAGTTTTATGCACTTAAATAAAATACTGCACTTCCCAAACCTGTGACTTTTCACCTTGAATTACAAGGACAGCCAATTGCATGGGAACATTACCACTTCCAGGCTTCCTTCCGATGTCTCACGTGATTCCAATTTGGATGTTTTGAAACATAGAAATTAAGAGTAGATATAGGCCATTCAGCTCCTCAAACCTGTCCTGCCATTCAGTAAGACCATGGCTGATCGGTTTGTGTTTTGAAGTCCACATTCCCATCTACCTCTGATAACCATTGCTTCCCTTGCCTAACAAGAATCTGGACAATCTCTATTATATCTGCTTTCCATCCTTGCTGGATCAAAATCCTGGTGCTCCATACCTTTATAGCACTGTGGGGAATGTTGCCACCCCATGGATAACAGTTCAAGGGAGGGGCCTTGTCATCAGTTTTTCAAGGGTCACTTAGCATGGGCAATAACATCCATATTATAAGAAAACTTCATCTGAGCTTCCTGATGCTCAATGGATATATGCATCCAGTGATTGTCTTGATACAGACATTTCAAAATGTCCTACCTTGATGCCTGGAATTCTAATTTCTGTCCAGTTACTAATGTCTGTCTCCCTGTCTCTATCATCCTCCAATTCAGGTTTGTTGTACCTCCTCTATTTTCATTGCTGCAGCATTGACAAACATGCCTTTGGCTGTTTAGAGTCCAAGGGCTACAATTTTCCCTTAAATCTCTCCAGTTCTCCACCTCTTCCAGTTTGAAGACATCCCATTGAAACCAATATTTTGTCATCTTATCTTGCAATGCTATAAACAGTCGAGGTTTGTCTAATAATCCATTCCTATGAAACTCCTTGGGACATTTGTGGAGATATCAAAGATGGTACACAAATGCAAATTGTTATTGTTTGAATTGTAGCGATGCCCCAAAAGTAAATTTAATCCTAGTTGCTTTATAGTCAAACCTTTGTGTGACAAATGAAAGAGGGAACGGGAGTATTTTGCTGTGCTGACTTGTACAATGTTTTGATTTTCCAGCCTCCGCAATGGAACAGGACTGGATTCCTTTGGAGCTGTGCTTTGGGATCCCACTCTTCATCTCAGAACTAAATAGGAGTGTCTGTCAGAAAATTGCCACACATCAATTATGTGGGAAGGAAAGGTAGATTTTGTTTTGGGCTTTGCATATGATGGTTATTATTTGCTTTTGCAAGTATAAAATTTTAGTTGCTTTTTCATAGAATCATGCAGCACGGGATATGGCTGTTTAGCTCCTTGTGTCTGTGTCGCCTCTCCAAAGGCCTAGGAGATTATTCCCCTCCCTTGATTCTACCGCGTAACCCTGCAATTTTTTTTTTGTTTGAGTAGAGATCCAATTGCCCTTTAAAAGTTATGATTCAGACTGGTACCACCATTTTTTTTTAAGGCATTGCATTCCAAATCATTTGTTGTGCATTGAGTAGCACTATATGCATCTGAGTCAGAAGGAAGTGTGTTTAAGTTCTGTTTTAGATTTGAGTGCATTGATCAAAGTTGATACTGCAGTTTAGTAATGGGGGACTGCTGGACTGTCTTTGGATGCAATGTTAAACTGAGGCCCTGTCTGTCCTGAAAAATGTATAAAATACCCCATCATTTTACTTTTTAAGAAGAGTTATTCCTGGTGTCTTTATCAATAGTTATCCTCGCTCAACATCACAGAAGTCTGGACAGTATCACATGTTGTAGGAATTTACATCATAACAAGTGACTACACTTCAAAGTATTTAATTGGCTTTCCAGAACTTTGGGATATTCATTGGTCCTGTACTACGAAAAGTTAAAATCTACCTTTATTGTCACAACTGAGTGGTGAAAAAAATGTTCATCATTCATCTCCCTTGGCTTTTTTTAACCAAGTATTTTATATTCTCTGATTATTGATCCTCATCCTAATGGAAACAGTGTCACCTCCTTTATCAAAATCTCATAAATTTGAATATCTCCATTATTTCTTAATCTTCTCTCTCTTCTAAGGTGAACAATCCCAATTTCTTTAGCTGTATGTAACTGAAGTCCTGAATTCCAGAACTAATTGATATGCATTTTAGATTTTTTTGTCAAACATACATATACTTGAACTGATGATGTGCAGTTGTTGTATTCATGAAGTTCTCTTGATTATGCATTCTTAAAGAATCTTAGAGTCATACAGCACAGAAACAGATCCTTTGGTCCAACTCGTCCACCCCAACCCCATTTCCCAAACTAAACTAGGCCCATTTTCTTGTGTTTGGACCATATCCTCTCAACCTTTTCTATTCATATACCTGTCCAAATGCCACTTAAATTTGGTAACTGTACCTGAATCTACCACTCTTTCTGGCAGTTCATTCCATATATGCACCACCCTCTGTATGAAATAATGCCCTTTTTTAAATCTTTCCCCTTTTGTTTTAAACCGATGCCCTCCAGTTTTGAACTCCCCGATCCTAGCAAAAAAACCTTGGTTGTTCACCTTATCTGTGCCCCTCCTGATTTTATATACGCCTATACATCACCCCTCAATCTTATGCTCCAAGGAAAAAAGTCCCAGCCTATCCAGCATCTCCTCTTTCATATTTCAAAGGTAAGTTTCAGGTGCTGTGTTCAAGTAGTTTGACCAATTGAATTGCATCTGGAAGTTAAGTAAAACACACTTTATTCTTACATTTATAGTTAAATACAAATGAAATAAAGAAGAATTTGAAGAACTTTATTGGAAAATTCAACACAACAATAGATTATTACTGCAAAACAGTAACTATTCCAATACAGTAACATCCCATAAATACACCCCTTGGCAAAGGCAAATTTGGAAAACAGATTGTCTGACACACCGGTTCAGTCAGCAAGAATGAGATAAATGCAGCTGCATCCAGAGAGAAAAGTAGGTCTTTCCTGCCATAGTCTCAGTTCACACCCACTAACTAACTAAAGCAAAACCTGCAAAATCCTTTGTTTGTGTATGTCTCCACCCACTCCTGTTTCTCTTGTTCTAACTTTTAAAAAAAACTACCCAGTGCTTCATAAGTTGATAATCTTCTCATAGATTGCTCATCATCCTTTCCCAATCTCTCTCTAAAAGAAACCAGGACAAAATACACTTCTTAAAGCTATAATATCATCTCACAGGGTTGTGTTAAAATTGAATAAAATTTAACTACAGCGTTGCGTCTAGTTCTAGCACCACAATTTAGCAATTGATGTTAAATGATGCATGGGATATAATCATAGAGCATGGAAACAGATCTTTATGTACAACTAGTCCATGTCGACCATGTTCCCAAAGTTGCTCCATTTGCCTGTGTTTGGCCCATATCTTCTCTAATCTCAAATTTAATGTTGACCTGCTTTGTGCACTTCCTGTGCAGCTGTAACCTTGTATGCCTCACTCTGTCTAAGCACCCTTTGATCTGAATGTCCTAGTTTGCGATGACTTGCCTGTACTGCTCTCAAAACAAAACTTTTCACTGTTTTTGGGTACATGTGATTACAATTAATCAAATCAAATATCCCTCCGAAGCTTTCCTAGATTCCAGAGAGTGGTTACAGGGATGATCAACTTCAGTTTTTTAGATGGATTGGAGACGACATTGGGCAACTTTTTCTCAGAGGGTCGTGCATGTATGGAATGAGCTTCCAAAGGAAATGGTAGAGATGGGACAATTACAACATTTTAAAAGACATCTGGATCGGTATATGAAGAGGAAGGGTTTTGTTGGATATGGGCCAAGTGCTGGCAAATGGGACTAGATTAATTTAGGATATCTGGCTGGTACAGGCTGAATAGTCTACTGCCTCTCATATTTACAGTTTTTACAGCACAGAAAAGGTCCAATATATCCACACTAGTCATCAAACAGCTACCTCCTTCGATCCCGTTTCCCAGCAATTGACCAAGTTGGCTGTGACTTTTCTAGTGCTCATCAAATACTTAAATGTCTTCAAGATTCCTGCCTGCCTTTTGACAGCAAAGTTTTGAATACCACTAAATTCTGGGTGAATTCTTTACCGTCAAAATGTACTCCACCCCAGTTATCAGCCCCTCAGAGGTGAAAAGTCTTCCCTCATAATTCAAAGTTGGCCAAACCTTACTGGACCACAGGGCTGCGCTCTCATTACAGAGAGGACCAGGTGACAGTTTTAACCTGAGGATCACCAGGAGGTTGAGAAGAAAGATCTGTGGGGTTGCACAGTGTCTCAGTGGTTAGCACTGCTGCCTCAGAGCACCAGGGGCCTGGGTTGTTGGACCCTTGCACCTAATATGAATCGGAAGATAAAGTCAATGCATTGATGACCTATTTTTATCAATCTTGTTTGACCAAACATATAAATTCAGTCCTTCCATGCCAGGGCGATGCATGGATTACAAATAGAGCTGGAATCCTGCAGGCTAACTTCACTAACTTGCATTGCCTTTGGATATAGTTGAGACATTGGAATCACCTAAGATTAATCTAAGATTAAATGCAAATTATCATTGAAGGACCTTATTTTGTTCTTTTCATACTATGCTTTTGACCTACTTCCACTTAATGGTTTTAAGCATAATGATTTGATATCCTTTTTTGGACATTTCAGACCTGAAAAAGCATGCATTGTTGGTATAAGTAGAGGATGCAGATGATGCAAAAGAAAGAAACCTATATTATTAAGGTTTCAGAACTGAAATCCACTTCCAAGGGAAGAGCAGCAAAGCTGTGGAAAAGGAATAATGTTGCATTGGAAACAATGCTGTATTGGGCCTGTGGGTTTACTATTGTTTTCATGGTTAATGCATTGGTAGGAACCTGTTTTGAACATTCAACATGATTGAAACTCACAATGGTTTGAAAATTTAGAAGTTGTGAATTTTCTTGGCTGAAACCTGTTTGTTTATACTTTACATTTTGTCATTGTAAACAGCATTTTGTTATTTAATTTCCTTTCGTGTTTATCTTCCTGTCCAATGCAAATGAATTGATGAATGTATTTGCATATTATTAATCAACTGTGTATTATTCTCCTTTTATAGCCTTCAAAAACTTTTGCATTCCAGTAGGAAATTATCTCTGCAAGTCCTCAGCTTTGTACAGTCATTCCAGGTATAAACTATCTAAAATACTAGTGTTGAAATTGATTATTTTGAAAAATGTGATTGAAATTTGATAAGCATGGATGAGACCTAATGAATGAAACAATATCCCTACAGAGTTCAAATTCAAATCTACCCTGTTGGCTTCAACAATCTGAAATCACTTTAGTTTGTTAGTCAAAATTCAGCCATCATTGGTTCTGAATGAGTAGTAATTGGGATTAAATAAGTAATATCCTAAATTAGCTGTGGAAATAGTGCAGGGTGTTAGAGTTAAAGTTTAGAACAAAGAGAGCTTTATTCAGCGTCTAATTATTGATGGGCTGGTCTGGGGATGTGATATTGAGTCCCTGAAATTAAATTGAGTTCCATCATCCATTCTGAATATCTCTACCTCAATATAATCATACAAAAATAGTGCATGCAGAACAAAGTATTGCAAACACAGAAACAGGCCATTTAGCCCAACTGGTCTATGCCCAGTGTTTGTTCTACATCAGCATCCTCCCTCACCTCTCCATATATCTCCATCAACATAGCTTTCTCTTCCTTTTTCTGTTATACTTATCCAGCTTCCTCTTTAACACATTTATGTTATTTGCCTCAACCATTCCCTGAGGTATTGAGTTCTTCTCTGGGACAACTGTTTCTCCTGAATTCTTAAAACTCTTAATTTCGACCACTTCTACGTTGACTCTTCTTCGTAACTTTAAAGATCTTTATTAGGGTGTTCCTCATCTTTTTCTGGAGAAAATAACTCGTGCTACATAATAAACTTTGTATAACAAGCTGAAAACACTATGGCATATAAAACCATGACTATGAAGTCAACTATTGAAACTGCACATTTTTGTTTCCCATAACTCAGCTATGTTCAATCAATCTGTTGTCTTTTCCTATTCTGGAGCCTGATTTTCATCCTTCAATCAAAGATTTTAAAACCAGTCTCACACAATTGGTTCATCTTGATTCTTAACAACTCTTTGTAAAAGATTGCTTGTCTCTTCTGCTATTACTGTTGGAAGTTTATAGGAAGCCAGCAATAATAGATAACGTTTAGTTTCTCAAAAGCTGTTTGGTCATTCGGTGAGATTTTCTTGGTTTTGTAACGTTCTTGTGAAACAACCAGGAATATTTCATTACTTTTTAAGATGCTGCATAAGTGAATTGTTGCTGGTGTATTTGTATTGCCAATTGCACAATGCAATAAATGTTAGCAACTATCAAGCAGAAACCAAACACTTGAAATAAGGATGAATATTAAGAAAGTAACAGGTGAGATAGATGAGGAACTACCAAATATAATCCGTACGTTTTTGGAAAACTGTTATTTGAGAACCTTTTAATAACTGGTGTTTTTTTTTGTGTGTGTTCAGGAAACTGGTGACTCAGATAATAGTATTACATCTTTATTCACTCAATCATCGTCCATTGATGTCGGAGTTCCACTTCCAGCTAAGAATCTGATTTTCAAAGATGGCGTTTTGTCTGAGTGGGTTGGAAAGTCTCCATCATCTCTACATATTGCTAGATTGCACAAGGACCAAACTAAATGAACGTAATTTTGATGTTCTAACACTGCTCATCACAAGCAGGACTCACAATAACATATGTCTGTTTACACTGATCATTTTCCTTTCTCTCTCTCTCTCTCTCCCTCTCTCTCTCTCTCTCTCCCCCACCCCCCACTAACTTTCCTGTCTTTTTCTCCTTGCTTTTTAGCTTTTCTTTCGCCTTCCTCTCACTCTTTCTTTCCCTGACACTCCATTCCTAAAGGACAGCCAGATTTTACATGCTGATCCAAATTGATATGGTTATATAGCACCTTAATAATGTTTTAATTCAAAAAATAGACTCATGTGATTTAAATTTTTTGTGAAAACTGCTGAATAAGATAACCTCTTGAATAACTTTAAATAAACTGGATGCTTGTTTTGGTTTGTAGAATTATATGGTAACTTCCCCATGAAATACGACTTGTTTATTTGAAACAAGGTTGGCAGACCCACTCCACCATGTTAAATCAATGAAATGAGAAAGTGAGCTTTAATATCTACTTTAGCCCTGTGGAATGGTGGTCATCATCTTGCTGCCACTGTTTGTGTCCATTTGCTACTTTGCCTTTTGCCCAAAGATTGAGTAACCCATTTAGAAGTTGGTCACCAGTGTGAGCCATTATCAGGATCTAATCCCATTTAAACATAAGTGGAGGATTTTTAGTTATTTAAGCGACTGAATGACAGGTATTTAGGTACAAAAATGTACACTGGTGTACCTCAAATCCTAGATTGAAATTAAAACAAGTCCATTGAACTAAGTTTTAAAAACATTGCATGTCACTGAAGGATTAATGTTGAACTGCATTTTGAGCACCAATTGTGTGAATGTTTTGCATAAGCACAGTTTGAGAACAAAGTTGACGTGGTACTGAATATCAGTATATTATCACATTCACTGGTGTATTATATGCTACAAATCTATCACATGCGAGCTTACAAATCCAGTTGAATGGCGAAAGATTTTTTTATGCGGGTTTCATTGAAAACACATTTATTTTACCTAAGCTGGTATGAGAATCAATCTATACCACACCATTAAGCTTTAATAATTGCTACATCTGCCATGATCTTGTGAGTTCTGAAAGATAACAGACTATATTTCAGTATCAAGGATGTTTGTTCGATATAACAATTTAACTGTATTTCGGTCTGTGTAAAACTGGAGATATCTGGAAGAAGGTCCAATTAAGTAAAGTGTACCTTTTTTATGGTAGAAATTTTGTCTAATGCAAGGGTCTATTTTTGCAGAACAGTAAGTAGTTTTTAAACTATTGATCTGTTGTAACTCTGGCTTCAATAACAGTTGCAGTGATTATTTTGTACATTTTTTTCAGAATTCCACTGCTGAAGTTGATTGGGGAGGGAGGGGATTCTGAGCTAAACAGTTTCTGTGTTAAGTTTTATTCATTTTTTTCTAAAATTGGGAAATGGTTTGGGGTAATGAAGTGACCAATAAAGGTTTTCTTGCAACCTACAAACCATGTACAAATGACAGCTCTTTTTTTTCTTTGTAAATACATTGCAAAACTGCTTACTCTATAATTTGAGTTGCTGCTTGAAGTCAATTTCATTTATACAAAAGTATTTAAGGTACCTGAAATGTGCAATTGGAAGATTCATTATCCAAGTGTCCTTGACTCGTTCACTCTATATTACCCTCATCATCTCAGTTACAAAGATCTGTATCCTAGATTATACATTGTTGTCACCAGGGTACCTTGGTGGTCTGTTTTGGGAGCAGTGATGCTGTACAGATAATACTGAAAGATAGTGAATCAGTTAAGTCACTATGTACTCTCTCTACTTGTTGTCTTTTGTAATTCAAATGCTATTGAAATTTCAGAAGTATTTCTTGTCTCAGTTTCATTCTGTGATGCCCTTCGGCCTCAAAGTGCAATAGGTGCGCGAGTTATTCTCTTTGCAAAAAGATTTATGAAGTGTAAGATTAGTAACCATGAATATTAATATAGGCATCGGGTGTGTATATTCACTGATGTCTTTAATGGACCATAATGTCAGGCAGTGACCATTTATCTGTTTCTTACACTGCACAGTCCAACTGATTTCCATCTTGATTTGCAAAAGAAAAGTCGTTACTTCATTGAATGAGATGTGACCTTTTTAAAATTGCATTTTTTTGGAATGGTGAGACTGTTGATTCATGTTAAAGGATCTTTGGACATTTTTGTTATACATATTATCTTGGAAGAATATAGCCAATAAATGTTGACAAGATTTTCATGTTTTTTCAATATTTATTTTCATGTCTAATGTGTTAATATGTGGTCCACAGAACTACACTGCTTGACTAAGGTCTCACAATAAATATTATTGCTGTGACTAGCTTCCTATTTTGAAAGTTTAATTTTCTTGCCACCTTCATGGGACTTCATAATTGGCTGCTTTTAATTTATTTATTGATTGCATGTTCTGAATGCTGAACTTTAATAACTCTACAGAGGGGGTTACTCATTGGTTCACCTTCATGTGTTTTGAGTGCTTTCTCAATTTCGAAGGCAATCCTGCTTTCCTCCAGATTGGTAATAATATCCGATGTGTCTTCAATGTTTTGCCAGATCATGACTGAAAATTCAACACACTGGAAAACTCTGACTCTGGGGATGCCCATGTCTCCCCACGTCAGTTTTGTAAAGTTGCCTTATAAAAGGCATTTGGAGCTTTCAGCTGTAAGGTAGGGAACTCCGTGCAGTCAAGTCATCTGTGGAGTTTCTGAACTTGTCCAATGAGCTTGCAAAAGTTATCTTTTTTTCTTCTTCAGAGAGTCATCTGAAATGAAGAATTTTTTGGCCCCAAGCATCAGCCTATCCATTGGCCAGTTCACCCCTCCAGGTTGTACCACTGATCAATGAAATTATAGTTGATCCATAATCTAACTTCATATATAGTTTCTCTTTTCTCCCATATCTCTTAGGTTAACAAATATCTATCAATTTCCGATTTAAAAATTAACAATTTATGTCCTATCAACCACCTTTTACAGAACATTTGGCCCAGTGCCATCTCGTTGTGGATTCTCCAAAATAGAGCATTTCTGTCCACCTATGGTACAATGGCTATTTAGGCAATCACAATGTCATTTAAATATATGCTACATAAACGCTTCAAATGAGTGACCGAAATTATAGTATCAAATTAAATAGAGAGCTGGTGAAAGCTGGTTTCTGCCCTTAAATCTTAAATGTCAATCTATTCATTGCTTCAATGTCTATACTTCAAAGATTACAACTCTAAATTGATGTAGTCTCTTATAATTCATGAATTTCATACATTAACACTTGAATCATTTTTATCTGGAGTTTTAATTGACATGCTCCCCTACTCCTAAAAAACAATGTATTATACTTTGTAATAATCTGAGTTTAACACTTTGCAAGTTAGTAGAAAAACAGAATGGTCCCAAAATGAATGAGAAGAACAACAGAATTAGAGTTTAAAGAAGCCAGCAAAGTAAATTGGAAAGCTGATAACACAGGCACATTCAACAACACTACAGCTGGGTAAAGTCAAAACACCAGATTTTCCTTTGATTGTTATTAAGGTTTCACAGAAGTGAAAAATGATAGAGAATTCATTTCACCAGCTCTCTAACTATTTAATTTGATGCTATAATTTGTCAATCATTTGAAGTGTTTACATAGCATACATTTAAATGTCACTGTGATGGCCTAATTAGCCCTTATATCAACAATCACCAGCTATGAAGCATGTTTAATTGACAGTGCTTCACAGGACCCACATATTTTCCATTTGTTTCACATCAAATCAAGAAAGAAATGTATTAGTATAGGTGAACGAAAGATTGATTAGAGACAGAGGATTTAATGTATTCCTGAAAGTGAGCAGTGTTAAAATGTGCTCTCCAGAGCTTGCGGCCTATTCGACTGAAGGTATGGTTGCCATTGGTGGAATAATGAGCACTGGGGACACTTGGGAGGCTAAAACTAGGTGGGAGAGAGGTGGTTGTGGTGTGGGATGTTGTACCAGATGTTAACATTATCATGCTCATTGGCAATTATGCCCATGCCAATTGCAATTCTATGACTTTCCACCTGCCTCCCTCTGGACTTCTTGATGGAATCATAAAATGGCTTCAGCCCAGAAGAAGGGCCATTGAGCTTGTATTGCAATCCTAGAGGATCAATTTTAGCTACTATGTCTCTCCTGTCCTTATCCTGTAGTCTTACATTTTTCCATTCATTTGCATATACAAAACCCTTTTGAACGCCGTGATTGAACTGCTTCGACCACAATCTGAGGCTGTGCATTTCATAGGATCAAAGCATTCAAAACCCTAATTTTTCAGGACATTAGATACCATTGCAATCATTTTGTGTGTAATTGGATTGTCGAAAACTACAGCACACATGCACAAAATAATTCAACTTTTCCAACTAAAGTGTTAAAAGTTTGGGTTGAGGAGTTTGTACTGTAAACTTTTGCTTTAGCAAGCTCTCATCATGGGGACTCTTGAAGGAAGGTTCCCTATGCGGCAGTAAGTGAATTAATTAAGGGACAACAACGTCTTGAGTGTCTGCACACCAACCTATGGATTGCTGCAAATTACACTTACGCTACTTTCATGAGAGGAATCTCTTCATTTCTATTATCAGATTAACAGTTTTGCTCCCCTCCTCATTTGTACATGTCAGTTCCCATTCAAAATATCTGACAAAATTCACTTGTGCACTTTATACATACTCTCCTGCCTCATATTCCTAGGCTTCCCATCTGTGCCAATGTATAAAGAAGCCCTTTTTCGCAGCACCACTCAATGTTTCAGTGAGTGTCTTGGGACTGTGGTGATTGTAATTTACTAATAACTAATTTTAAGATGAACGTATTTCTGCACTCCTTCCACTGTAGTAGGGATAATCTTGCCCTGCCTCCATCTACTCCACATTCAGGCAAAGAACATTTGTTGACAGAGCAAGTGAGCAAGAAGAGACCATACATTCTTGGAAGATGTGATTAGCAGGGAGAGAAGTTTTTGGATATTTTGAGCCAAACAGCCAACTTGCATGTAATGGGCTAAAGTGTTCCTATTGGTCTGTCAATGATTAAGTCTCTGCATCTGCCTGACTTGTTATGTCATTATTCATCTTCAGTGTTCCATGGCTGTGTGCCACATGTAAGAATTGATGTCTACACATTACTGATCTTGATCACATAATAGTTTGTTTGAGGCAACAAAAGTAATTCTTTATTGGCCCTGTGCTTCACCGTGAGGACTTTTAGTAGGCAGGGTGAACTTGGCTTCATACTTCATAAAAATGCACCTCATGATGTAGAATATTAAGAACTCCTTAACTCACATCTTTATTTCTTCCTTGTCATCTGCATTATGAACCATTGATGCTCTTTCTTTGCCAAATTCAGTCTGCCAAATATTGGTCATGGGTATATTTGAAGCTGGTTTGGTCAGTAATCAAAGTGTTGCATCGTCAACCACCACAAAGATGTGGTATGCAGGACACAGTGCCTTAAAACATAAACTTCGGTTTTTACAACTGCTTGTTCAACTTACATCAACATATGTTGTTTCCAAATGTTGTTGTTAAAATTTGGAATATACAATGAGAATGTTACTCCACATGTGTGCTACAAAATTAACACAATGTAAGCACTGTGTGGAATCCATCAAGGTGCAGGTCAAGATGGAGGTGGAATGGTTTAATCTAGAAATGTTGTATATATACACCTTTCCATGATGTTCCTCTTCCACTGGCTGTAAATGTATGATAGTCATTAATAAATCCCACAGTGGATTCAGAAGTAATTGGACTTCGCTACCACTGAGACCAATGACACAGATTGAATGGGTGGTTTTAAGGTGATGCTGAATAAGCATGGGAGAGAGAAGGGAATGATAGGGAATGATGATGGAGTTTGTGTTCGGGTGGGATGTGTGAGGCTCATGAAGCATTTGGACCAAATTGGCTGTTTCTGTCCTGAAATTTTATGTAATTTTCCTATAAATAATTGCTGTTTTACTCTTGTCAGATTTATTTTTGCCTTTCTGCTTTCCGTTTGTATTTCTTTTCTCTTCCTCTTTCTATCCCTTTACTTTCCCTTTTCATGAATCTTTTTAACATCGTGGTCAGAGATCTTCTGATGTTCAGACAATCCAAGACTGGATGTACCCTGAGTGGGATCCTACAAGTTCTTATGCAATAGTTGCCCCGGCAGTATAAACTTCTGATTTGCAATTATCCAGTGTCTGGAACCCTTCAGCCCCAATTCTGAGTTAGAATTGGAGGGTTTCAACTCCCTTAAAAGTTACTCATGAAAATTGAGGCACGTGGGGTTGAAATCTTACTCCTGAAAATATTACTTGTGTAAATGTTAATCTCTACTTTTTGACTAAAAATTTAGTCTCAGCAACCCCATTTTTCCAGAGGTTTACATGGTCATTCTTTTCTCTCTTGTCTTTTATCTCAAAGAACTGACCCGAATGTTCTTTACCCTAACTACAAAAATGTCAAATGATTAGTGTACAAAATCCCATGCAGGGACTGCACAAAACACTACATAGGACAAACAGGAAGACAGCTAACAAACCGCATCCATGAACACCAACTAGCCACGAAACGACACGACCAGCTATCCCTAGTAGCCATACACTCACATGACAAACAACACGAATTCAATTGGGACAACACCACTAATATAGGGCAGGCCAAACAGAGAACAGCCAGGGAATTCCTAGAGGCATGGCACTCATCCACAAATTCTATCAACAGACACATCGACCTAGACCCTATATACCGGCCACTGCAGCGGACAGCAACTGACAACCGGAAGCGGCAGATTCAGACCAGTATAAATGCCGGAGGAATCAGCACAGAAGCGCTTCACAGGAGGCTCGAGCCCAAGCACTGAAGATGTCACCTAGAAAGGGGACGAAACATTTGCAACAAAAACTCCCAGCTCGGCGAATGGAACCACAACAACGAGCACCCGAGCTACAAACCTTCTCACAAACTTTGAATGTCAAATGTTTGTGAAATGCATATTTAGCTAAAAAAAACAATCTCATTTTCCTGTGTGTCAGGAGTTAAAATGCCACTATGGGATGCAACAGAAGAGATTGCTGAAGCCCTGGAAAACATATTTAATAATTCACTGGCCACAGGTGAAGTGCCAGAAACTGAAGGATGGCTGATCTTTCGTTGAAGAGCAACAAGGGGTAGGACAGGTAATTTCAGACCAGTTAGTCTCATATAAGTGAGAGGGAAATTCTTGGAAAAAGCTCTGAGACACAGGCCTAGTAAACACTTGGAAGGGCAAAGATTGGTGAGGGATAGTCAGCATGGATTTGTCACAGGGAGATTCTATCTGAGTTATTGAGCTTTTTGAAAAGGTGACTGAATATATTGATGAGGGTAATGGGGTTGATGTGGTTTCTATGGACTTTGGTAAAGCCTTTGACAAGGTCTCATATGGAAGGCTGATCTAAAAGCTAAAAGCCCATAGGATCCAAGGCAAATTGGCAAACTTTTACCAAGATTGGTTTCAAACAGGGGGCAAAGGTGGTGGTTTATTTTTTGTGACTGGAAGCCTATGACCAGAGGTGCACCAAGGTTCTGGGACCTTTGTTTATTATGTGTATTAACAACTTGGATGTGAACATAGAAGGGATAATTAGTAAGCTTGTAGATGACATGAAAATTAGTGGTGTTTTTGATAGTGAAGAGGATGGCTTGGGGATATTGATCAGCTGGTAAATTGGACACAGCAATCCAGATGGAGTTTTATCCTGGTAAGTGTGATGGGATGCATTTTGGGAGGTCTAATAATCAAAGGATATTTGAATGAATGGCAGGTCTATAGGAACAAAGAAACCTTGGTATACAAGTCCACGCATCTTTGAAAGTCAGTACAGATAGACAGATTGGTGAAGAAGTCATACGGGATGATTGTTTTCATTAGGCCAGATGTAGAATATAGAAGCAAGGAAGTTATTACAACCTTACAAAATATTGGGAAGGTCATAGATGGAATACTGTGTGCAGGTCTGGTCTTCACACCATTAGCAGGATGTGATTGCACTGGAAATGGTGCAGAGAAATTCAACAAGATGTTGCTTGGGATGATAAGTCTCAGTTGCAAGGGGAGATTGGATAGGCTGGGTTTGTTTTCCTTGGAGCAGAGGAAGCTGGGGAAGGGGGGGGGAGGGATCTGACTGAAGTTTCCAAAATTATGAGAGACATAGACAGAGTAGTTTGTGAGCATCTTTTCCCCATAACAAACATTTCTAAAACCAGAAGGCATACCTTTAAGGTGAGGATTAAGTAGTTTAGAGGAAATCTAAGAAAAATATTTTTTCACCCAGAGGATAGTTGAAAAATAGAACATGCTGCCTGAGAGGGTGGAGGAGGTAGGTACTGTCGCAGCATTTAAAATGCGTTTTAAGTGTTCATCTAGATGGTAAGGAATAGGAGGTTATGGGGTAAAAACAATGACTGCAGATGCTGGAAACCAGATTCTGGATCAGTGGTGCTGGAAGAGCACTGCAGTTCAGGCAGCCTCCAACGAGCAGCGAAATCGACGTTTCGGGCAAAAGCCCTTCATCAGGAATAAAGGCAGTGAGCCTGAAGTGTGGAGAGATAAGCAAAGGGAGGGTGGGGGTCGGGGTGGGGGTGGGGAGAGAATAGCATAGAGTACAATGGGTGAGTGGGGGAGGGGATGAAGGTGATAAGTCAGGGAGGAGAGGGTGGAGTGGATAGGTGGAAAAGGAGCTAGGCAGGTCGGACAAGTCCGGACAAGTCATGGGGATAGTGCTGAGCTGGAAGTTTGAAACTAGAGTGAGGTGGGGGAAGGGGAAATGAGGAAGCTGTTGAAGTCCACATTGATGTCCTGGGGTTGAAGTGTTCCGAGGCGGAAAATGAGGCGTTCTTCCTCCAGGCGTCTGCTGGTGAGGGAGCAGCGGTGAAGGAGGCCCAGGACCTCCATGTCCTCGGCAGAGTGGGAGGGGGAGTTGAAATGTTGGGCCACGGGGTGGTGTGGTTGATTGGTGCGGGTGTCTCGGAGATGTTCCCTAAAGTGCTCTGCTAGGAGGCACTCAGTCTCCCCAATGTAGAGGAGACCGCATCAGGAGCAACGGATACAATAAATGATATTAGTGGATGTGAAGGTAAAACTTTGATGGATGTGGAAGGCTCCTTTAAGGACTTGGATAGAGGTGAGGGAGGAGGTGTGGGCACAGGTTTTACAGTTCCTGCGGTGGCAGGGGAAAGTGCCAGGATGGGACGGTGGCTCGTAGGGGGGCGTGGACCTGACCAGGTAGTCACGGAGGGAACGGTCTTTGCGGAAGGCGGAAAGGGGTGGGGAGGGAAATATATCCCTGGTGGTGGGGTCTTTTTGGAGGTGGCGGAAATGTCGGCAGATGATTTGGTTTATGCGAAGGTTTGTAGGGTGGAAGGTGAGCACCAGGGGCGTTCTGTCCTTGTTACAGTTGGAGGGGTGGGGTCTGAGGGCGGAAGTGTGGGATGTGGACGAGATGCGTTGGAGGGCATGTTTAACCACATGGGAAGGGAAATTGCGCTCTCTAAAGAAGGAGGCCATCTGGTATGTTCTATGGTGAACTGGTCCTTGGAGCAGATACGGCAGAGGCGGAGGATTTGGGAATACGGGATGGCATTTTTGCAAGAGATAGGGTGGGAAGAGGTGTAATCCAGGTAGCTGTGGGAGTCGGTGGTTTGTAAAAAATGTCAGTGTCAAGTCGGTCGTCATTAATGGAGATGGAGAGGTCCAGGAAGTGGGAGGGAGGTGTCAGAGACGGTTCAGGTAAATTTAAGGTCAGGGTGGAATGTGTTGGTGAAGTTGATGAATTGCTCAACCTCCTTGCGGGAGCACGAGGTGGCGCCAATGCAGTCATCAATGTAGCAGAGGAAGAGGTGGGGAGTGGTGCCGGTGTAATTATGGAAGATCAACTGTTCTACGTAGCCAACAAAGAGACAGGCATAGCTGGGGCCCATACATGTGTGGCTACCCCTTTGGTCTGGAGGAAGTGGGAGGATTCAAAGGAGAAATTGTTAAGGGTGAGGACCAGTTCGGCCAAACGAATGAGAGCGTCGGTGGAAGGGTACTGTTCGGAACGTCTGGAGAGGGAAAAAATTGAGGCCTTGGAGGCCCTGGTCATGGCGGATGGAGGTGTAGAGGGATTGGATATCCATGAAGATGAGGCGTTGGGGCCCGGGGAAACGGAAGTCTTGGAGGAGGTGGAGGGCGTGGGTGGTGTCTCGAACATATGTGGGGAGTTCCTGGACTAGGGGGGATAGGACAGCGTCGAGGTAGGTTGAGATGATTCAGTGGGGCAGGAGCATGCTGAGACAATGGGTCGGCCAGGGTGGTCAGGCTTGTGGATTTTGGGAAGGAGGTAGAACTGGGCAGTGCAGGGTTCCCGGACTATGAGTTGGAAGCTGTGGGTGGGAGATCTCCTGAGGTGATGAGGTTCTGTATGGTCTGGGATGGGGGCTGGGGTCATGGTCGAGGGGGCAGTAGGAAGAGGTGTCCTCGAGGTAGGAGGTTATAGACCAAGTGTACATGAATGGGATTAGTGTAGTTTGGTGTTTGCTGGTTGGCATAGACATGGTGGGTTGAAGGGCCTGTTTCAATGGGTAAAAACAATGACTGCAGATGCTGGAAACCAGATTCTGGATTAGAGGTGTTGGAAAAGCACAGCAGTTCAGGCAGCATCCGACGAGCAGTAAAATTGGCGTTTCGGGCAAAAGCCCTTCATCCTAATGAAGGGCTTTTGCCTGAAACGTCAATTTTACTGCTCCTTGGATGCTGCCTGAACTGCTGTCCTTTTCCAGCACCTTTAATCCAGGGCCTGTTTCTATGTTGTCTCACTCTGTAGTACGTTGTGAGCAAATAGTGAAAGGGAAAGAGTTACAAAAGGATGATCATATCTAATGCAAAGGAAGAGGCGGGGAGAAGCTGCTGAAGCTGAATGCAAAATCAGTTTCTTGGATCCTTAAACAAAAACAGAAATCACTAGAAAAGCTCAGCAGGTCTGGAAACATGTGTGGAGAGATATCAGAGTTACCATTTCAGGTTGAGTGACCTTTCCTCAGAATTCAGATTCCTAATGTCATTTGTCACTACTGAAAGTGGCTGTTTGTCCACATCAGTATAGTAGGGGACACCTAGAACAGAGAATAATTAATTTTGCTTTATTAAAACAGAATATGCAATCCTTCCACAAGATGAACACTTTTCAAGAATATCTCAACCCATGAGGGCAAGATCAGCTTTGATTTATGAGCTAGAGTATCACAGTGCTTAGAAAGGACTGATGACATCAACTTGTAATCATATAGTACCTTTATATAACAAAGCATCCCAAGATGCATCATGGGTATTATACATTAAAAATAGATGCTAGGTCACATGAGATATTAGAGAAAACAGCCAAAGAGATGGATTAATAAGAGGGATCTCAAAGTATAATGGAGAATTGGAGAGATTTAAGGAGGGAATTCGATAGGTTTGCACGTGCGAAGGTGAAGGCATACCCCCCAATGGTATGACCATTAAAATCAGGCAGGCATAAAACTCGGGCACTTGACGTATTGCATACAGTTCTGGTTCCCGCATTATAGGAAAGATGTTGAAGCATTGCAAAGGGTGCAGAAGAGATTTTTCAGGATGTTGCCTAATTTGGAGGGAAGGTCTTATGACGAAAGGCTGAGGGACTTCAGGCTGTTTTTCGTTTGAAAGAAGAAGGTTAAGAGGTTACTTAATAGAGGCATACAAGATTATCACAGTGTGGACAGTGAGAACCTTTTTTCCTCGGATGGTGATGGCTAGCACAAGGGGACATAGCTTTAAATTGGGCGGAGTGGGGGGGGGGTGGGGAGTGATACATGTAGGTTAGATGGGCTTTAGATTGGTTTCACAGATTGGTGCAACATTGAGGGCTGAAGGGCTTGTACTAAGCTGTAATGTTTTATGCTCGAGGTCAGAATGAGAGGAGTGAAGAGTTCTCAAAGGACTGTCAGGCTGGAGAAAATGACAGGGAGGGAGAGACAGACATGGAAGGATATGAAGATGTAGGTCAGTAAAAACAGGGAAATCTATTTTGAATATATAGTTGAATATAATGTTGAGTGCAAATACTTTAACAAAACACATGGTATTCTAAGAGAAAGTGAGGACTGCAGATGCTGGAGATCAGAGCTGAAAATGTGTTGCTGGAAAAGCACAGCAGGTCAGGCAGCATCCAAGGAACAGGAGAATCAACGTTTCGGGCATAAGCCCTTCTTCATGGTATTCTAGGCTTCATTAATATGGCCACAGAGTACAAGAGCACGGAGATAATGCTGAAACTATGCTGGACATTGATTACACCTCAGCTTGAGTGTTGTACACCATTCTAAACTTTTGGCATGATGTGAATACATTTAGGAGAGTGAAGATGTTTACCAGAATGATTCCAGGGATGAGAATTTTCAGTGATGAAGAGAGATTGGAAAAGGTGGGACATTTTCATTGCAGAGAAGGCGGCTAAGAGGAGACCTGATGGAAGGTTCCAAAATGATGAAGAGTTTGTTAGGGGAAAGCTTCTCATTCTTAAGAGGGTCAAGAACCAGAGGAGACGGATTTGGAGTATTTTGCAAAAGAAGGACAGCATGAGGTGAGAAAGTATTTTTTTGACACAGTCAGTAATTAGGATCTGAAATGTACTGCTTGGAAGAGTGATGTAGGCAGGCTTAGTTGAAGCATTCAAGGGTTGATTGTTTATAAATTAAATAATGTACAGGTTTTCAGAGAAGATTTGCACAGAGTTGGTGCGGTATGGGCCGAATGATCTCATTTTACTCATTAAAAGATCTGTGACAAAAGCAAATTACTGGAGAAACTCGGCATTATCTATTGGAATGTTGTGATTGTTTTTAAAAAAACAAAATGAAAGCCTTTTTGCATGTGACTTCAGTCAGTTACATGGTATCCAGTGACACCAACTGGAAACAACGTGTAACTTCATATTTGTGAAGTAACATTTCTTACCAGATAAAAATAAGCAAATGCGTTAAAAACATTTCATGTGATGTAATAAATCTCATTAAGGCTTATAATTCTCATTAGTCACACACAAGAATAATTAAAACAATATGACTGACCTTCTATCTCTCAAAATAACATGTTTTTCATAAACCCTCCTCTGGGCCCCTTTAAATGTAGTCCTGTGTTTGTTTTCCTTGGCAATATTTTGACTGTTTAGTACTTGCACAATAACTGGCAGTAAATATTTGAATATTTCTGAAGTGCCTGGCCTCAGGGAACGAACTTGGCTTCAGGTGTCCGAAGAAAGACAGAAAAACTGCCTTCTGTGACTGCGAGGTGTATTTTGCAGAGGCGAAGTTTGATCTTACGTTTCATTGACTTTGTTAATAACTTAACACGTGAACATGGTAAGTTAGTTTTTAATTTCCCAATTCATACATTTTTATCAGTTAAGATTAACAGGAGTCGCCTTTTGTATTCAACTTCCATGATACATTTTACGTACTTTGGAATACTTAAATGTAACCCCAATCTGTGACAACGCAATAGTTTTCTATGCTAGTTCTCTACACGGTGTTTATATTCCTTAAGTAAGAAATATTAGACAAATCCTGCTTTTTAACAAGTGGACCTTTAGGTGGAAATCTCAGTAATTGTAATTTCAAACTCTTGACAGAATTACTCAATTCATCAGAACCTGGATATTTGCATTGTGTGTGAGTATTGTGTTCCAGCTTATTCCCACTTGCTGCATAAAATTTCTCCCTTAAATCAGCTTATTCTGTCAGTAGATTTTCCCCAAAAATTTTAATATGTCTTCTGTAATCCTCAGCTGATGAGTGTATGTTTTAACATGCTAATATATATCTTTGATAAACACCTTTATCAACAACGACTCAATTTCTTTTGCTACAAGGAGTACAATCTCAGTTTCTCCAAACACCTGATTCCACAATTCATCTGGACTGTGTTGGAACATTCCCTACTTGCCTGCATTTGTGCAGCCCCTAACATTATTAAAGAAAGTGAACATCCCACAGGACAAACCATTGTGACTACATGGTGTCCCATTCACCACCTTCAACATTCCCCCTCTGCACCACTGAGGCACATTGCCATCACTGTGTAAAAGGTAAAGTCACCATTGTCCTACCTGATCACAGGGCTGCTCTCTCAGGAAAGATGTGTGAGGCAAACTTTTCACAAAGGATGGTGAGTGCTTGGAATGCTTTCCCAGAGGAGGTGGTGGAAACAAATACAATGCAGCATTCAAGAAGTATCTGGACGAATATATGAATCGGAAGGGAATAAAGGGGTATGGATCCTGTAAGTGAAGGCAGTTTTAGTTTGGAAGGGAAAAATGTGGCAGCATAGGATTGTAAGGCAAAAGGACCTGTTCCTCTGCTGTATTGTTCTTTTTAAAATGAGAATTTACCCTTTTTTAACCAAAGGATCAATTTAGTTTGTTCGTTCTTAAAAACATACAGCTCTGCAAACTGCTGCAAGATTTGGTTGACTGTGTTGTGATAAAGATGTTAAACTTTCCTTCCTTTCTGAGTGATACTAGGGGAAACGTTCTCAATGGGATAAAGGTTAACTTAGTCCATTTCGTTTGCAAGGTGTTATTGTGTTTTCACTTTATTTACCTAGTAAGAAAATTATAATAAAAATGTCTTGGCGCAATTGTATTTTTTCATGGGAGGTTACATTTCATGAAATCTTTCAGTTGAGATTTTTAAAAATTGCATTCCATTAACAGTGCAAAATAAACCAGAGCAGATAAAAAGTGCTGGAGAAATGCAGCAGGTCTGACAGCTTCGGAGAAGAGGAACAGTTAATCTTTAACGATAAAAATGGACTTGAAACATCAACTGTTTCTCTTTCCACAGATTCTGCCAGATCTGCTTAATTTCTCCAGCACTTTGTGTCTTTATTTCAGATTTGCAGCATCCACGGTAACTTTACATTTTTTATGCAGAATTACAATTACTGACTTGTGAAGTTTGGGTTTTATAATATTTTGCAGGAACCTGTCATGGATAAAATTGATTTATGGACAATAGAAAAGCATTGAATTTGAAACAATAACAAATCTAGACTATGTGAGAAATTTATTTCATCCATTGTTAGAGTACAGATACAGACTATTATAGTCTGTACTAGTTTTTATGGTTAACAGGAGCTTTCTTCTACTCTTCATTTCATGTCCGTACATTCCTTCTGTTCCTTGCTCCCACATATACTGAGCTAGTTGAACCTTAATGTATGCTGTTGCTTGTGATACTGAAGCAATGTTGTTAAACACATATTTTACAAGTTTTTTATTACTTTAATAAACATGCTTCCATTTTGCTCCATTTTGATAATTTATTAGCTGATTTCTGACAATGGAAATATATGAAATACCTTAACAAAAGCCATTGCAGCTTTACCATGCATCCTGATTCTCCGGCACAACATTTTTTTACAGCTTACACTCACTGTTCTCAGTTTGTTTTTGCACTTTGCATTGGAAGCGTCATCTCCTCTTGATTAAGTGTTGCAGTATATTGATGAACATCAGGATGACTATGTCCAGGTAAGGCCTCTACAAAGAAGTAGTCATCAGAATTGGGCTAGAATAGATTACATTACTGTTTTTTATTGGTACATGCTACTTTGTAAGTTTTCTCTCTACAGTCTTCACTCATGGATTTTCGTGGGAGATCTACAATGAGTGCAATTGCAGATTTGTTAAAAATATTCAATGGGTTTTCATTAAAAGAGTCCATAAGGATTATGGCGATTAAGCTTTGTCCTCGATTGTCCTTGGGGAAAGAAAGGGATTCACAAACAAAGCATGTTGACTTGTGGACAAAGTGAAGGCTTTGGACATTGTGTCATTTAGATAACATTTTATCTACTGGTGTGAGCATGTTGCTCCAAAGTTTAGTTGAATGTGATGTAATGGATGGATGGGGAACTCCGATCATATTTATAAAGATGTGATGAATAGACATCACTCCTATTTGGGAGGGTTCCTGTTGGAGCCAGGAACAAGGACAATGGATGTCCAGCTGGAACAGTTAGAATGGGAAAAAATTTAAAACAGTGTTATGACAAGGCGGTGAACCCCTCTGTTAATTAAACTCAACACCCAGAAAATCACACCTTGCCTTGTAATCTGTTAAAATATGAGTGATAGAGAACTCCCACATTCCACTATTTAAAGAAAATAATATCAATTTATTCTTTCACTCTTTAACCGGGGCAGATGTCAGATCTTGCGGTGGGAGAGCATTTTGGTGATAGTGACCACAGCTGCCTCACATTCTACATAGCTATGGAGAAGGAGAGAAGCAGGCACAATGGGAGGATATTTAATTGGGGAAAAGGAAATTATGATGCTATTAGACGTGAGTTGGGAAGCATGGACTGGGAGCAATTGTTCCATGGAAAGGGCACTGTAGACATGTGGAGACTGTTTAAGGAACAGTCGAGTGATGCATAAATTTGTTCCTCTGAGACAGACAAGAAGGGATAAGATAAAGGAATCTTCGAAGACGAGAGCGGAGGAGCTTCTCGTCAAAAGAAAGAAGACAGCTTACGTAAGGTAGAGGAAGCAAGGGTCCTGCTCAGTTCTAGAGGATTAAAGTCAGGCGAGGAAGGAGCTCAAAAATGGTCTTAGAAGAGCCAGGAGGGGGCACGTAAAAGGCTTGGCAGGAAGGATTAGGGATAATCCAAAAGCATTTTACACGGATGTGAGGAATAAGAGAATGATCAAAAAAGAGTAGGGCCGATCAGGGATAGCATAGGGAACTTGTGCATAGAGTCTGAGGAGGTAGGGGAAGCCCTAAACGAGTTTTTTGCTTCTGTCTTTACTAAAGAAAAGGACCTTGTAGTGAATGAAACCATTGAGGAACAGGTAAGCATGCTGGAACGGATAGAGATTGAGGAAGCTGATGTGCTGAAAATTTTGACAAACATTAAGATTGACAAGTTGCCGTTGCCAGGGCCAGACCAGATTTGTCCTTGGCTGCTTTGGGAAGCAAAAAATGTGATTGCTTTGCCACTTGCGAAGATCTTTGCAACCTCTCTCTCCACCGGAATTGAACCTAAGGACTGGAGGGAGGCAAATGTAATTCCTCTCTTCAAGAAAGGAAATAGGGAAATCCCCGGCAATTACAGACCAGTCAGTCTCTCGTCTGTCGTCTGCGAGGTGTTAGAAAGGATTCTGAGGGATAGGATTTATAACCATCTGGAAGAGCATGGCTGGATTAAATGCAGTCAGCATGGCTTTGTGAGGGGCAGGTCATGCCTCACAAATCTTATTGAGTTCTTTGAGGATGTTCCTAGACAAGTTGATGAGGGTCGAGCGGTGGATGTGGTGTATATGGACTTTAGCAAGGCATTTGATAAGGTTCCCCATGGTAGGCTCGTTCAGAAGGTCAGGAGGAATGGGATACAGGGAAATTTAGCTGTCGAGATACAGAATTGGCTGGTCGACAGAAGACAGCAAGTGGTGGTGGAAGGAAAGTATTCTGCCTGGAAGTCAGTGGTGAGTGGTGTTCCACAGGGCTTTGTTCTTGGGCCTCTACTCTTTGTAATTTTTATTAATAACTTGGATGAGGAGATTGAAGGAGGGTTAGCAAGTTTGCAGACGACACAAAGGTTGGAGATGGTCATTGCCTGGCATTTGTGTGTTCTGAATATTACTTGCCACTTGTCAGCCCAAGTCTGGATATTGTCCAGATCTTGTTGCATTTGAACATGGACTATTTCAGTGTTTGAGGAGTTGCGAATGGTACTGAACATTGTGCAATCATTGGTAAACATGCCCACTCTGATCTTATGATGGAGGAAGGTTATTGATGAAGCTGCTAAGATGGTTAGGCCTAGAAGATAGAACTGAGGAACTCCTGCAGAGATGTCCTGGAGCTGAGATGACTGATCAACAACAACAACAACCATCTTCTTATGTGACAGTATGACTCCAAAAATAGGAGAGTTTTCCCCATTTATTTCAGTTTTGTTAGGGGTACTTGATGCCACACTTGCTCGAATGCAGCCTTGATGCTAAGGGCGAACACTCTCACCTCATCTCTGAAATTCAGCTCTTTTTGTCCATCTTTGAACTAAGACTGTAATGAGGTCAGGAGCTGAGTGGTCCTGACAGAACCCAAACTTAGCAACACTGAGCAGGAGCTGCTTTATAATACTGTTGATGACGCCTTCCATCACTTTACTAATGATTGAGAATAGACTGATGGGGTAGTAATTGATGAGGTTGGATTTGTCTTGTTTATTGTGTACAGGACATACCTTAGCAATTTCTCACATTGTTGGGTAGATACCAGTGTTGTAACTGTACTGGAATGGCTTGGCTAAGCGAGTTCTGGAGCACAAGTCTTCAGTATTATTGCTGGAGTATTGTCAGGACCATAGCCTTTGCAGTATCCAGTGCCTCCAACTGGTTACTGATATCAAATGTGGTGAGAAGTGAATTGGTTGAAGATTGGTATGTGTAATGCTGGGGACCACTGGAGAAGGCTGAGATAGATCATCCACTTGGCAATTCTTACTGAAGATTGCTGTGAATGCTTCAGCCTTATCTTTTACACTGATAAGCTGGGCTTCTCCATCATTAAGGATGGGGATATTTGTGGAGCTGCCTCCTCCAGTGGGTATTTTAATTGTCCATTTTCTTCCATGACTGGATGTAGCAAAACTGCAGAGCTGAGTTCTGATATGTTGGGATTACTTAGCTCTATCCTTCACTTGCTGCTTATGCTGTTTGTCATGCAAGTAGTCCTATTTGGTAGCTTCACCAGTTCTTTTGCGCTCTCTATTGAACCAAGGTCAATCTCTGTCTTAATCTTAATAGTTGAGAGGAGACTATGCTGGGCTATGAGGTTACAGATTGTATTGGAGTAAAATTCTGCTGCTGTTGATTGCCCACAGTGCCTTATGGGGATGCCCAGTCTTGATCTGTTTAGCTCGGTGATGGCGCTACACAGTACAGTGAAGTCTATTCTCAATGTGAAGGCAAGACTTTGTCTCCACAAGGACTGTGTGGTGGTCACTCTTACTAATACTGTCATGAACAGATGAATCTGTAGCCAGCAGTTTGGTAAGGATGAGATCATGTTTCTCCCTCTTGTTGGTTCCCTCACTACCTGCTTCAACCTAGCAGCTATGTCCTTGAGAAACCGACTATCTCAAACAGTGGTATGGCTACCAAGCCACTCTTGACATTTAAAACCCCCAGCCCAGAGTAAATTTTGCATCTGTGCCACCCTCCATGCTTCATCAACTTGGAGGAATAGTTGAGAGAGGACAATACATGGTAGCCAGCAAGAGGTTTAGTTGCCCATATTTCACCTCTGGAGTCAGTGTTAAAAACTCTGAGGGTAACTCCCTCCTGATTGTATACCACTGTGCCATCACTCTAATGGGTCCTGCTGGTGGGAGAGGACATATCTAGGGATGGTGATGGTGGCGTCTGGGACATTGTCTGTCAGGTATGATTATGTGAGTATGACTATATCAGGCTTTTGTTTGTCTAATCTGTGAGACAGCTCTCCCAATTTTGGCACTAGCCCCCAGATGTTAGTAAAGGGGACTTAGCAGGTCAACCTGGCTGTTTCAGCCATTTTCTATGCCAAATTCAGGTGGTTCATTTAGTTTCATTTATTTCTTGAGACTTCGTAGTTCTTGATACAACTGGGTGGCTTGCTAGGACATTTCAGAGAGCAGTTGAAACTCAACCACATTGCTGAGGTTCTGGAGTCGCTCAAACCAAGTGAGGATGGTAGATTTGCTTCCCTGAAGGACAATGGTGAGTCAGATTTTTTTTTCTGATATTCGATGATTCTATGGTCATCACTAAATTCTTAATTTCAGACTTTTAAAATTGAACTAAAATTTCAGCATCTGTCATGGCGTGATTCAAACCAAGGTCCCTAGAACATTAGCTGAGTTTCTTGATTTATATCTAGCAATAATACCAACAAGTCATTGCCTCCCTATCTGTAAAGTTATATCCATCAAGCTGTCTGTTAAATGTTGCTATTGTATCTGCTTCTACCACCTCCATTGGCAGCACATTTCAAGCACTTAACGCTAAGTCTAAAAAAAAAGCCTTTCACATTTTCTACTTTAAACTTAGCCACTTTTTCCTTAAGCCCTATGGCTTGTAGTAATTGACATTTCTACCCTGGGAAAAGGACTCCAACTATGTATTTTACCCATGTCTCTCATATGTTTGTAAACTTCTATCAGATCGCCCCTCATCCTTTGACATTTGTTATTGGGAGAAATATCAAAGAGGAGTCTTGAGTTCTGTGTTCAGTAAACCTTTATTCTTTTACCGCATTTGGGAGCGACCAGAGATTGCTCTGAACCTGGCTTTCACATGGGATCCGGTTGCTCACTTAATTACAGTGCAGAGTGGAGGGGAGGTCAGTGACCCACTTTCTCCAGTCAAATGCGACATATTTATATCTTTCATGTTACAATAATTACATGCAACATTGATGTCATTGTTAGTCATTTCCCTGTACTCCAGCAAACAGACAAACAATGATGGATATCTCTATACACAGCCCAAAGTCCTCCCATAATCTCATGATGTTTACCAGATAGCTATGTCATCTATCTTTGGGACCTTACAATTCATCTGACAGTTATATGCCTACCAGACATTTTCCAATAACCGAAATACTTATCACTGTGGACTCTTCCAAATTTTCTACTAACTCTTGTACAAAAGATGAGGAAGCATATTCATTTCTACCAGTTGTTATAAAGTCTTTAAAATTAATGCTAATATAATGTGACTACAATCTGTGACATAACTGACGAATTGGGAATAATCCCTCTCTCACTTCAACCTGAGAGATCAAACAAAGAGTCATTCTGACTTGCAGTTGCAATTACAATACCTGTTACTATCATAAGTGAATTTTACACCAGAGTTTAATTCTTGAATGACTCTTTTATTGTTTCTTCTGTACATACTTTCCATTATTAATTTTCTTAACAGAAAGCATCTATTCAAATTCCACTGATGAGGGTGAAATTCAATCATTTTATAACTTTACCAAGTCTTTAAATGAAACAAGTTTAGATTCCACAAATGACTAGAGGACATAACCACATCTACACTCTACTTTGCAACCTGTCTCTGTCACTCTTTCCTTGATGTTTAAATGTAAGAATTTGTTCAAATTATCTACATTTGCACTTATGTGTCCCTAGCCCTGACCTTGCTTTTATAACCTTCCCTTGTCTCGCTCCTGTGTTGGTGGTCTTTTAGAGGTTGTCTACAGCAATTGTTGCTCCATCTTCCCTGCCATTGAGGGGGCCTCTTCTTACTGCCTTTAGTTAGCTGCTCAGAAAAATTCAGCTAAATCTCTGCATAGCTGCTCATGGGTTGCATTTCACAGTAGTCATGTGGACATGTTTAATATGTAATGATAATTATGCAAAGAGTCTAGATTATCGTGGGATCGTACTTTTCTTTTGATTCTTGCTAAACTACAAACTGGTTGTTACTAGATGTCTCTTATCTAGGTTTTTCCAAGGGTGCTTTCTTATAAAGATGTTGTGTGCTTAAAGCTTCAGACCCCAATTCAACTCCCCTGCCTTTACCCAACAGGACTCTGACCCCCGCCGGACCTTTCATGATCTTATCCAGTAACTCTGGATGAAGACCACACATCTGACTGTGAACATCTGGTATACATAGTTGCTAACCCAATTTGGTCATTTTCTGTCAGCTTAAAAGGCTCCAGGTGACCATCTTGTCAACATTAGTCATGAACCACTACAACAACGTTCAAATGGAAACAAACTGAATTTTTCCAATCTCTCCGCATAGCTAATACCCTCCAAACCAGACAACATCCTGGTAAACAATTTTTGTACCCTTCCAAAGTCTCCATATCCTTCTGGTAGTGTGACAATAGAACTGTATACAATATCTTTAAAGTGATGGTATAATTTATTTTACTTTACACAGCGGGTTGGAGTCATTATCTATGATACAAAGCCTACTGTGTAGTTGTGGAATTCGGAAGTCAAAAGCTTGAGTCAGTAAAATAACCAATTCTGTCATATTAAGGTTAATTCTTAACTGTTTTCCTGAAGCGGTCCTACAAGCCTCTTTGTGATATCAAACTGTCACATTTAGAAGAAGTAATTGATAGACAATAATTGTTGACCTTAACAGTCATGTCGTTAATGAATTGTGTCTGAGAATGAATCAGAAAGTACATTACTGAAAATTCAGTCTCTCAAACTCCCCTTAACCTCTTTCAAGATCTCTGTTAATGTTGCTCAAAACCATCACTGAAGGCAAGGCAGGATGGGCTGAGATGGCTCACCTGATTTTCTTTCTCCCTGCATCGATGTTAATGAAAGCATTACCTCCAACACAGATCAATAACTCATGACCAGGGATCATCCTAATTGTCTAACACTTGTGATGAAGCTGCTCCTTTAACAAGGTTATGCTGTCCTTGACTTTTATTTTCGGAGAGATCATAAATGACACAGAAAAGTCTGGGGTTGAAGGGGTTAAGGGCCAGATTGATAATAGCTAACATGCACTGCCTCGGATAGAAAGCTTTCAAGTTTTAAAAGAACCACAACTTGCACAGTGAAAGGGGAGTGGCCAGTTCTCCCCACTCGGCGTTTCTCAGGTTCAGTTTGGTTTGTAAAGTAGAGTGGAAAAAAATGGCTGGACCCAAACAAGCAGGTCCATGCTGGTACTATCTCTCTGACTTCTCTTCTGTAAGACCCTGTGTTTGATTTCACCTTTGGTGCCAAGGGGTGTTTATGGGGATTGTTGCAAGTATTTGGAACAGATCACTAAGTTGGGATGATCTGTTGGGTTTTCGGAGAAATTAAGTTATTTAGTATTATTGTTTGTTTCATTCAGTAATATTGTAAATAAATTCTGTTTAAAACTAAGTGGTTTGACCAGAAGCACTTTTTGTGAAATATCCACTTTACACCTGCTTAAAACAACTAGCAAAGTTAGGGTCTGGGCTACCTTCTTGAAATGTTTTGAGGGGCTGGCCTGATCCATAACACATAATATGATAACATAGTACAGGGACTGTTTGAGATGAAGCAGAGAAATACAAATTAGAAACCAAACAGATATACACTTGGAGAAAGCTTAAATATTATGCTGATAACTTAAGACTAAGAAGTGGAAGAAAACACTTGTGGGGCATAAACACTAGCATGAATAAATTAGATCCAAACTGCTCATGCTCTAGACTATGTAATTGGCTAACAGTGCACCAATTTTAGTCTCTAGATTTGAGAATTAAGTAATGGTAGAATAAATATTGCTCTTTTGAATGAAAGGCATAATACTTGAGCCCTCTCAATCAAAAAAAAGGGTCGCTAAAATTGCAAGTCTATCGAGATAGAACAGTGGAAGTGGATTGATTGGAGTGCTCTGCAGAGACCTCATGGACTGGAAGGGTTGAATTTTATTCTTCTATATCTTAATGACTCTGTTTTGTCAGTTACTGCTTTGTCTTCTGTAATATGTGCTTCCTGTCTGTAGCTTTCTGATGGAAAGATCATTCCATTATCCCCAGTGATTGTGGGCAAATTGGGAAAAGACCCAAATAAAACTACAATTTGCATTTATGGACATGTTGATGTCCAACCTGTAAGAATTGAAGATGGTTGGACTACAAATCCATGTGTGTTAACAGAGAAGAATGGTCAGTATTGTGAAAGTGTGATAGCGTTTAACTCTTACCTCAACTTACATTAGTTTGAGTCACCTTGCTTATTTTTGTATTTCTTCAGGATGATTCAATGCTTATGTTAATTTTCTTCCTCAGAATTATCACCCTCTCACATCCTTTATCACTGTATTGCTAAACTTGTCCTCTTGCATATCCTCACTTTTCATTGCTCCATCAGTGGCTGTTCTACCTTCACCTGGCTGCACCTTAAGATTAGAAGTTTCCTTCCACCTCGTGACGTCTCTGTCTTCCTTTAAGACCCTCCTTAAAACCTACCTCTTGGATCAAGCTTTTAGACACATGTTCTTATATCTCCTAATAGTGCAACACATATGATTCAGTAATTTGATAGAAATGTAGAAGATTACTTCTGGTTCAGATAGAGTGGACAAAGAAAATGATTTTGAAAAGTTGGTGTTGAAAGCTAGTCTTAGTAAAGGTGTCCATGAAACTATTATTGATTGTCATAAAAATCCTAATGTCCTTTTGAATAATTTGTCATCTCCACTTCCACCACCCTTGTGTGGAGAGATTTAGGGGACACTACCACTTAGAGTCATAGAGTCAAAGAGATGTACAGCATGAAAACAGACCCTTGGTCCAACTTGTCCATACCGACCTGATATCCCAATCTAATCGAGTTCCATTTGCCAGCACCTGGCCCATATCCCTCCAAACTCCTTCTGTTCACTTACCCATCCAAATGCCTTTTAAATTCTACTACCACTCCACCACTTCTTCTGGCAGCTCATTCCATACATGTACCACCCTCTGCATTATAAGATTGCCCCTTAGGTCTCTTTTATATCTTTCCCCTCTCCCCCTAAACCTATGCCCTCTAGTTCTGGATGCCCCACCCCAGGGAAAAGACCTTGTCTATTTATCCTATCCATGCCCCTCATGATTTTATAAACCTCTATAAGATCACACCTCAGCCTCCAATGCTCCAGGGAAAACAGCCACAGCCTATTCAACCTCTCCCTGTAGCTCAAATCTCCAACCCTGGCAACATCCTTGTAAATCTTTTCTGAACCCTTTCAAGTTTCACAACATCTTTCCGATTGGAAGGAGACCAGAATTGCAGGCAATATTCCAACAGTGGCCTAACCGATGTCGTGTACAGGCGCAACTCCTGTACTCAATACTCTGACCAATAAAAGAAAGCATACCAAACGCCGCCTTCACTATCCTATCTACCTGCGACTCCACTTTCGAGGAGCTATGAACCTGCACTCCAAGGTCTCTTTGTTCAGTATGACTCCCAAGGGCCTTATCATTAAGTTATAAGTCCTGCTAAGATTTGTTTTCCTAAAATGCAGCACCTCACATTTATTGAAACTAAACTCCATCTGCCACACCTCAGCCCATTGGCTCATCTGATCAAGATCCCGTTGTAATCTGAGGTAACCTACTTTGCTGTCCACTACATTTCCAATTTTGGTGTCATTTATAAACTTACTAACTATACCTCTTGTGCTCACATCCAAATCCTTCATATAAATGATGAAAAGTAGTGGACCCAGCACCGATCCTTGTGGCACTCCACTGGTTACAGGCCTCCAGTCTGAAAAACAACCTTCCACACCACCTTCTGTCTTCTACTTTTGAGCCAGTTCTGTATCCAAATGGCTATTTCTCCCTGTATTCCATGAGACCTAACCTTACTAACCAGTCTCCTATGGGGAACCTTGTCGAACCCCTGACTGATGTCCATATAGATCACGTCTACCACTTTGCCGTCATCAATCCTCTTTGTTACTTCTTCAAAAAGCTCAACCAAGTTCACGATTTCACAAGCACACAGCCATGATGACTATCCCTAATTAGTTCTTGCCTTCCCAAATACATGTGCATCCTGTCTCTCAGGATTTGTGGGCGGCACGGTGGCACAGTGGTTAGCACTGCTGCCTCACAGCACCTGAGACCCGGGTTCAATTCCCGACTCAGGTGACTGACTGTGTGGAGTTTGCACGTTCTCCCCGTGTCTGCGTGGGTTTCCTCCGGGTGCTCCGGTTTCCTCCCACAGTCCAAAGATGTGCGGGTCAGGTGAATTGGCCATGCTAAATTGCCCGTAGTGTTAGGTAAGGGGTAAATGTAGGGGTATGGGTGGGTTTCGCTTCGGCGGGTCGGTGTGGACTTGTTGGGCCGAAGGGCCTGTTTCCACACTGTAAGTCTAATCTAATCTAATCTAATTCCCTCCAACAGCTTGCCCACAACCGACATCAGGCTCACTGGTCAAGATTTCCCTGGCTTGTCCTTACCATCTTTCTTAAACAGTGGCACCACACTAGCCAATCTCCAGTCTTCTGGCACCTCATTTGTGACTATCAATGATACAAATATGTCAGCAAGGAGCCCAGCAATCACTTCCCTAGCTTCCCACAGAATTCTAGGGTACACCTGATCAGGTCCTGGGAATGTATCCACCTTTATGCATTTCAAGACATCCAGCACTTCCTCCTCTGTAATATCAACATTTTTCAAGATGTCACCATCTATTTTCCTACATTCTATATCTTCCAAGTCCTTTTACACAGTAAATACTGATGCAAAATACTCGTTTAGTATCTCCCCTATTTTTTGTGGCTCCCCACAAAGGCAGCCTTGCTGATCTTTGAGGGGCCCTATTCTCTCCCCAGTTACCCTTTTATCCTTAATGTATTTGTAAAAACCCTTTGGATTCTCCTTAATCCTATTTCCCAAAGCCAACTCATGTCCCCTTTTTGCCATCCTGATTTCCCACTTAAGTATACTCCTACTGCCTTTATACTCTTCCAATGATTCACTCGATCTAACCTGTCTATACCTGACATATGCTTCCTTTTTCTTAACCAAACCCACAATTTCTCTCATCATCCAGCATCCCCTACACCTACCAGCTTTTCCTTTCACCCTAACAGAAATATGCTACCTCTGGACTCTCGTTATCTCATTTCTGAAAGCTTCCCATTTTCCAGCCGTCCCTTAACCGGTGAACATCTTCCCCCAATCAACTTTTGAAAGTTCTTGCCTAATACCGTCAAAATTGGCCTTCTTCAAGTGTATAACTTCAACTTTTAGATCTGGTCTATCCTTTTCCATCACTATTTTAAAACTAATAGAATTATGGTCACTGGCCCCAAAGTGCTCCCCCACTGACACCTCAGTCACCTGCCCTGCCTTATTTCCCAAGAGTAGGTCAAATTTTGCACACTTTCTAGTGGGTACAGCCACATAGTGAATCAGAAAATTTTCTTGTACACACTTAACAGATTCCTCTCCATCTACACCCTCAAACTATGGCAGTCCCAGTCTATGTTTGGAAAGTTAAAATCCCCTACCATAACCTTCCTGTTATTCTTACAGATAACTAAAATCTCCTTACAAATTTGTTTCTCAATTTCCCACTGGGTATTAGGGTATCTATAATACAATCCCAATAAGGTGATTCTCCCTTTCTTATTTCTTAGCTCCACCCAAATAAATTCCCTGGATGTATTTCTGGGAACATCCTCCCTCAGCACAGCTGTAATGCTATCCCTTATCAAAAACTCCACTCCTCCTCCTCTTTTGCCTTCCTTTCTATCCTTCCTGTAGCATTAGTATCCTTGAACATAACTACCAGTCCTGTCCATTCCTGAGCCATGTTTCTGTAATTGCTATGATATCCCAGTCCCTTGTTCCTAACCATGCCCTAAGTTCATCTGCCTTCCCTGTTAGGCCGATTGCATTAAAATAAATGCAGTTTAATTTATTTGTCCTGCATAGTTCACTGCTTTGTCCCTGCCTACCCTGAGTGTTTGACTTGCTTTTGTTTTCAACAACATCAGTCTCAGATTGATCTCTTTCCTCACTATCTCCCTGGGTCCTCCCCCCCAACCTTACTAATTTAAATCCTCATGGACAGCTCTGGCAAATCTCCCTGCCAGTATATTTGTCCCCTTCCAATTCAGGTGCAATCTGTTCTTCTGGTTCAGGACACTTCTACCCTAGAAGAGATTCCAATGATCCAAAAATGTGAGCCCTTCTCTGATACACCAGCTCCTCAGCCAAGGACTTCCTTTTTAAACTCCTGCGTAACTCTCTATATTCTCCCTTCAGAATCTCATCCTTTTCTCTTCCTATGTCATAACTTCCAAAGTGTACAATGATCTCCTGCTGGGCCCTCTTCCCCCTTGAGAACATTCTGCACCCTCTCTGAGACATCCTTGATCCTGGCATCAGGAAGACAACACACCATTCTGATTTCTCGCTGCTGGCCACAGAAACATCTGTCTGTGCCTCAGACTAGAAAGTCCCCTAACACAATCGATCACTAGGAACCTGACGTACCCCTCATTGCATTGGAGCCATTCTTGAGACCAGAAACTCAACTGTTTGTGCTATATTCCCCTGAGAATCCATCACTCCCTACATTTTCTTGTTGTGTCATAAAATTCTTTCTCTCACACCGCTGCATCTCTTGCCTAAAATGTTAAATCTACATTCTGTAGTTCTTGTACTGTCATTTCTTGAGAACAGCTTTTCTTTTGATAACTCTTCTAGACCTTAGACATCTTTATCAGATTGGATTGCTCTATCTAATAGCCAACTCAGGAAGGGTGTGCTGAATGACCTCCTACTATGTTGGATCAGCCTCTGATTCATACTGTCATTGCTATGTGGCTTGGTGTCAAACTTTGTTTGATAACAGTCCTGTGAAGGAGCTTGTGACCTTTCATTGCCTCAAAGGTGTTGTATAAATAAATGTTGTTGGTGTAGTTTTAATGCAATCTGCTGTCATCAGGTAGTGCAACTTTTGGGTCACCATTTGGAATTTGTTTTCCTGGTTTTAATAGTAATGCTTCTGTTTGAATCTCTTGAAGGCAATCTTTATGGATGTGGAAGTTCAGATGACAAGGATCCTATTTTAGCTTGGCTACATGCCATTGAAGCATTTCAAAAATTGAAGCAAGTAGGTAATAGTTACAATAATGTCCTGCATTTATATAGCACGTTTCATCTACTAATGTGCTATACGAGAGTATGATCAGATAGAATTTGACACTAAGCCTTGTGAGGAGACACCAGGACAGATGGACAAAAACTTAACCAAAGGTATAAGTTTCAAAGAGTGTCTTGTGTATCACTGTACTGGATAATGCCAAAGGTTAGATTATTGATTAGTGTTACCATTCATGATGCAAACTGGGCTGAAAGCCAACTGAGTTTTAATTATCAAATAGACAGAAAGGTGATCTGCCTTCATACTTTAAAGGATGGGTTAATTGGTATTAACCAATTTGTAAAGTGTAAAAGTTTGTGATCTCCCATTTTCTAATATCAGCAAGACTCCAGATGAGCTGTCCAACATGCTACAACCGATTCAAAGGAGATAATGCGGCAGGGGTTTGGTGGGGTGGAAGGGGCCTTGATTTATTGAAATTGCTGGGAAGTCTTGAAGTATTCACTGCTCAGCAATATAACTCTGCTTTCATTTCAGGGGCTGCCAGTGAACGTAAATTTTATTTTTGAAGGTATGGAGGAATCTGGATCCAGTGGGCTAGATAATCTCTTAACTAAGAAAAATGAGACCTTTTTTTTCCAATGTAGAATTCATTGTTATGTCAGACAGTTCATGGCTAAGCAAGGAGCCAGTTGTGAGCTATGGAACACGAGGACTGAGCTACTTCAATATGGAGGAACAAATGGAAATTAATCATCTTTATCAACAGAACATACTTTTGATGGTAAACAGTGAATTAAAGCCAAGTTGTTTGGGTTAACTAAAGAGCTTTTGATCATTCACTTAAAGTCAAGGGAAATGTTTTTTAAAATACTCTGCTTCCATTGTTCATAAATACAAAGACATCCAGAATCATATGGCTCATGCTTTCTTATGCCACATCTCCATCACTGTTGCCATATCAAACTCCAAGGCCTCTCATCCTGGAGAAGCAATGTCAAGACTGTCGTCTTCACCTTCAAATCCCTCAGAAGCCTCACTTCTTCCCACCTCCACAGCTATCTTTTCCTTAAGTTTGCACTAATCCTCCCATCACCAGTCACCTCCTCATTGCCCATTACCTATGCTACACTGTCTACACATGTTCTTGCAGCTAATTTTCTATCTCTCTTGGCCGTCATCACTCCATGTTATTGTTGTATATTGTATGGAGATTATGTCTAAATGGAGAAGACTAAGTCTCTGTTCCCTTAAAGAGAGAAGGTTTAGAGGTGATCCAATATTCTTTAGATTACAAAGTTGTTCATTATGCACTCTCATACTTATTTTACTTCAGGGAATGCAAAACTAAAGGCTGTCTATAAAAGATAGTCACCAACAAATCAAATAGGGAATTTAGACTAAATTCCTTTATCAAGAGAATAATGATAAAATAAAACTTGCAACGGAGTGTTGAAGCATATAGCATTTAGCAGGAGCCAAGTTAAGCACAAAAGAGAAAAAGAAATAAAGGGTCTTGCTTATTGAGTGACATAAGGGAAGATGGGAAGATGGGAAGATGCGCTACTGGAGTACAATTGCTGGTATGAATTGATTGAGCTCAACTGTCTGTTTTTGTGCTGTGGACTCTATACAATTCTATGTTGATTTGGAAAACATTGGTGTTTCCACCGCTAATGTATATCCTGTACAATATCTGTCCCGCAGGTAGAAGGTGCAAATCAAGATTTGCACTCTGGTTCATATGAGGGAACAGTACATGAGGCAATGACTGACTTGATAGCTCTCTTGGGTAAGAATTAATTTTATTTATGATCAAAGTGAGGATGTAAGGTTTTCAGACCAAGAATTTGACCAGTTAGAAGTTGAAAACACAACAATGTGTCTTTAACTTTCAGCTGATGGAATATAAAGTTGTGCAAGTTATGCTAAAGTTATATAAAACTCTGACCAGACTTCATCCAGAGCAGAATGATCAGTTTTGGATTTGACATCCTAGCAGACTTTCAGTTGGACTGAAAGGGGTAAATTATACAGATAGATTGCATAGACAAGATTTACCTTGAGTATGGAAGAGGAAGAGGTGTGTTTGGTGTGTTTAATATCATTATAAGGATCAATAGTTAGAGAGATGAGAAAAGTCCAGATTAAGGCAGGGTAACCTCAGAATTAGAACCATGCCATAAGGGGTGCTGTCATGAAACACTCGTTTACACAAAGGATAGTGGAAATTTGGAACTCTGAATACTAAAAGCATTTAGAGTTCCAAATTCCATAAATACACCACCCCCTGCATGAAAACGTTGCCCTTAAGTCCCTTTTAAATCTTTCCCCTTTTAACTAAACCTATGTCCTATAGTTTTGGACCCACTTACCCTTGGGAAAAGACATTAACTATTTAGCCTATCCATGACCCTCCATGATTTTATAACCTCATAAGGTCACCTCTTCAGCCTCCAATACAGAAACAATTGTTCCAGCCTATTCAGCCTCTCCCCATAGTTCAAGTGCTCCAACTCTGGCAACATCGTTGTAAATCTTTTCAAGTTGAACAACATCCTTCCTATAGGAGGAAGACCAGAATTGAATGGAATATTCCAAACGTGGCTTCACCAATGTCATATACAGCTGTAACATGAACTCCCAACTCCTATACTCAATGCTCTGACCAATAAAGGTAAGCATACTCAACAACTTCTTCACTACCCTGTCTACCTGTGACTCCACTGTCAAGGAACTATAAACCTGCACTCCAAGATCTCTTTGTTCAGTAAAACTCCCTCGGACCTTACCATTAAGTGTATAAGTTCTGTCCTGATTTACCCTACCAAAATGTAGCACCTCATTTTAATTTAATTTAAACTCCATCTGCCACTCTTTGGCCCATCTGATCAAGATCCCAATGAACTCTGAGGTAAACTTCTTCACTGTCCACTATGCCACCAATTTTGGTGTCATCTGCAAATTTACTAACCATGCGTCCTATGTTCACTTCCAAATTATTTATATAAATGACAAAAAGCAGTGGACCTAGCACTGATCCCTGTGGCACACTGCTGCTCACACTATTGAATCTGAAAAGCAATCCCCCCCCCCCCCCCCCCCCAACACTACCACCACCCTCTGTCTCCTACCTTCGAGCAAATTTTGTATCCAAATGGCGAGTCACTGGACTTGAAACGTAAACTCTGCTTTCTCTCCCCAGATGTTACCAGACCTCTGAGTTTCTTCAGCAATTTTTGTTTGTGTAATGGGATTGATGGGTTAATTCTACCAAGTAGGCACAATGGGCTGAATTGCCGCCGCCTCTGCTGTGCTATTCTATGATTCCACATTGCCATTGAACTGACAATGGTATTAAATCATTACATTTGGACTCTGTCTTTAATTTGTGTGCTTTCATCATGGTCGAAAGGTAGGAGAAGGACTATGCTGAATCTTGTGTATTTAAGAAAGTATGTTAATTCATTTGAAGCATTTCAGGTAAGGTTTGTGACAGTAATACCTAGAAAGGGCTGTGTGACTTTATTAGGAAAGCTTGCATCTTCTGGAGTTTAGAAGAGTAAGAGGTGGCTTGATTGAAACATATTAGATACTGAGGGGTCATGACAGAGTACATGAGGGAAGGATATTTATTCTTCTCGGAAAATTTAGAACTAATGGGTCTCTGTTTAAAAATAATATGTCATCTGTTTAAGGTAGCAATGTGGAGATTATTTTTTCCCGCATAGTTTTGAGAATCTTAGGAATGCGTTCCCTGAAAAGATGATGAAAGCAGATTCTTTGAATATTTTTAAGACACCGGTAGATAGATTCTTGGTAAGCATGAGGATGAAAGGTTATCAGGAATAGGTGAGAATGTGCAGTAATCAGATCGGCCATGATCTTATTTAATGGCGTAGCAGGACAAGGGGCTAAGTGGACTATTCTGGCTCCTGTTATAAATCTTACACAGAAATTAATAAATATCTGGCAAAAATTGTATGCTCATACTGGAGGATGGGATGGGCTAAAATGTTTCATGAACAGGTTTGGAAAGCAGGTGATAGATGCAGGTAAGTTTTGGAAGATGAGGATGTACATTTAAGGGAAGAGACTGGACAAACAGAAGATTATGGCATTTCAAATGTTTATTTCCTTGAAGGTTTATTTCCTGTGCAGGTGGACAAAACATTTAAAAAATCATCATATGTGAGTTTACAAATAGATATGTAAGCCTATAAGAGGTAATCAACAATATATTTGAACAGTCACAGTTAATGTCCTGCATGTCACTTTAGAAGTTACAGTGCAACAAGCAGATGAGAGCTAAAGAGTGTGCTGAGCCTCAATACACCAGGGAGAAACCAATGCTGGATGATCATGGCCAGAGGAGAGACTGAGTACATTGGAACTACTTCCACGGCTATATTTTAAATTATGAATGATTTGGACAGAGTGAGAAGGGGATGAGCATTTCTGTCGTTCAGTGGGTCACTGGAAGTGATCAATTTAATCACAAACATCAGGCTTGAGAAATATTTATAACTTTTGAAGGATGAACAGATAAATATTTTGAAGTGGACTATTTAGTTCCTTGAGGAGAAAGTGAGGTCTGCAGATGCTGGAGATCAGAGCTGAAAATGTGTTGCTGGAAAAGCGCAGCAGGTCAGGCAGCATTCAAGGAACAGGAAATTCGACGTTTCGGGCATAAGCCTGATGAAGGGCTTATGCCCGAAACGTCGAATTTCCTGTTCCTTGAATGCTGTCTGACCTGCTGCGCTTTTCCAGCAACACATTTTCAGTATTTAGTCCCTTGAGTCAAGAGTATGGTGCTGGAAAAGCACAGCACATCAGGCAGCATATGAGGAGCAGGGGAATCAATGTTTCAGGCAAGTCCTTTTAGCCCCATGAGCTTTTTCTGCCGTTCAGTATTTGCTCTTCTGTCTCAACTTCATTTTCCTTTCTTATCTGCATATCCCTGTATTCCCTTAATGTCCAGAATATATTGAATGTATGGATACAGAGTAGGGGAGTGGAATGATTTAAGTTTCGAGACTTTGCAGTCATGATGAGCTGAAGAAAGACTCGCTGTTCCATAAACTATTATGATTTTAAATTCATTAATCCAATTTCAGACAGTCTTGTGAATTCATCTGGTCATATTCTGATTCCAGGCATCGATTCAGATGTTGTGCCCCTAACAGATGGGGAGCGTCTTCTGTGTGAACCAATTGAATTTAATCTTGAAGCCTTCAAGCATACTATTGGTACAACAGAACTCCTTCATAAAACCAAGGTATTTGTAATATTAAAAATATCTGTCAACTCAAAGAGTTTGGAAACATTAATAAAATACAAACATTGAGTTAGTTTTGGGTAAATGTCAAGCACAAGTTGTTTCAGTCATGAACTCCATATGTAGTGGAGTCCAAATTTTGTGCAGATTGGGCATAGTTCCTGTATTAATATGTTCTAATATGACTTGGTGCCAAATTTGTCAGATTATCATTGTGAAATACCTTTTGTTTCATTTGTTAAAGGAGCTTTATAAATGCAAGATGTAGTAATGGCTTGGACAGAGTAGATGTTGGGAAGATGTTTCCATTGGTAGGAGAGACTAGGACCCAAAGGCACAGCCTTAGAGTAAAAGGAAGACCTTTTAGAATGGAAATAAAGAGAAACTTCTGCAGCCAGAGAGTGGTGAATTTATGGAATTCATTGCCACAGAAGACTTCTGAGGTCAGGTCATTGACTATATTTAAGACTGAGGTAGATAGGTTCTTGAGTATCAAGGGGATCAAGGGTCACAGGGAGAAAGTGGGAGAATGGGATTGAGAAACTTATCAACCATGATTGAATGACAGAGCAGACTCAATGGTCTGAAAGGCCTAATAATTTCTGCTCCTATGTCTTATGGTCTTGTGGTCTAATTGCTGCTGCTGAGCAAAGTGGGCCATTGGAGTCCTAAGGACAGTATTTTTAATAATTCTTTGTGTTATCTTACGTAGGTGGATGTTCTCCTTCATCGATGGCGATTTCATCACTTTCTATTCATGGGATTGAAGGAGCTTTTTCAGGACCAGGAACTAAAACTGTTATTCCAGTCAAAGTGAAGGGAAAATTCTCCATATACTTAGTGCCAAACATGGATCCAGAAAAGCTGAGAAATCAAGTAAATATTGATCAGGAATGTTGATTTATCTTCAGCAAGAATTGAAGGGGAAATTCTATCCAAGTTGCATTTGGGAAAGTGGAAATAGAAAGGAGAAGATGAGAGAGGGGAGGAGGAGGAGGCAGAAATTTATAAAAAGATGTAATGAATATTATAAATCTTGGATCTGTTAAGATGTGACTTCAGTTTCTAAATTTAACAGGTTTTATTTGCAATGCTTTCAAAATGTTTATTGTATGCTTCAACTATGTGTTCTGCTCTGTTTTGCTTTTCTGAGTCCATATCTAGGCTTAACCATCAAGCACAATGAGCAACAATCGTAAACAGATTTGCATAATCAAAATTGAACAATTGAATACCACAACAAAGTGACAAATCAAAGCATGAAACATGTTTAATCCACGTCTGTGTTGCATTTATATCTGCCCCAGCAAGAAGACCTTCCTCAGTTGCATTGCAGCAACATGTACATCTATTCCCTTTCCTCAGAATACATCACCAATTCTGTTATCATTCCCTGATGGTTGAATTTGCCATCTTAGCAAGGTTGCCAGTTTTTCACTGAGGATGCATTTTATTATAATTTTGAAGGTCCTATGTTTATTGGTTCAAGTTTTTGATATCCTTCCATTCATGGTAACAACTTCAGCTTGTAACTCTTAACACCTCAAGTGGAATTGTTACCTGCTTGGAATATTCTAATGACTTCTTTCCCTCCTCTAACCTACGATTTGGGGCAGCAAAAAACAGCAGGATGAAATTGTGTTCCTTCATACAATCCATGCAATCTGAGAGTTCAGATTGCATACAATTATAGAAAAATGATGTCCTAAAACAAAACACTTGGCCCAACAAGTCCGAGCTAGTAGTTACGTTGTACATGAACATCCCCCAACCTTCTCCATCTTGCCCTATCGATGTGTTTCTCTAGTAATTTCTCCTTCATGTACTTAACCCCCTTCCCTATCTTGCCTTAATGTCAGGGGAGAAGATGTGGAATAGTAATGCCACTGAACTAGTAAATCAGAAGCCTAGTCTATAATGCTATTGGGACATGGGTTTAATTCCTACCATAGCAGATAATGGAATTTAAATTCAATTAATAAAAACCTGTCAGAAAAAGCTTGTTTCAGTTCTGGTACCATTCTGTTTTTACCTCATCTGTACGTATGTATGTCCATGAAGACCAGCACAGAACAGAGTCCCATGTGTGATCTAACTAACAAATTCACCAATTTTAAATTCGACTCCACTGGTACTGAACTGTGAGTGCTTGTTATACTACTTAGAACCATTTTGTGGCCTTGATAACCTGTGATACTAGTTTGTTGATCTCAGTTACCAACGAGATATTGTGTTGTGATGGACTATTGTATCTTACAGTGTTGCTGTTTTTGTTGCTAATTTGTTCAAATACTCTTTATAGGTGAAGACATATCTTAATGGAGTGTTTGCAGAAAGTAGAAGTCCCAACGAACTATGAATCACTTTACAATCTGGATCAAAAGCTTGGCTTGCTGATGTCACTGACAAACAATATAATGCAGGACGAAGAGCCTTTAGAAAAAGTTAGTGAATTGTAAGTAATAAAATGTGAAATCTTACAGAATCTGTTGCTGAGTCATGAAGCAACAGTCAAACCACATATCTGCTCTTGTAAATGCAAATAAAACCACAGCTATATCAACTATTCAAGGGGAATTTTACCTCTATGTCCCGGCCAATGTTTATCCTTCCAGAGGTACCCTTAAATATATGCTCATTTTTTATGCAGTCAGTGATCATGAATGCAGAAATTAGGAGCAGGTTTGTGATTAGGATCTGGCCCACACTGGCTGAAAGGATGGTGGAGGCAGACTTTTTATTTATTCAGCCATGATTGAATGGTAGAGCAGACTCAGTGGGCTGAATGGCCTAATTTATGCTCCTATGTCTTTTGGTCTAATTATTGGTGCTGAGCAGAGACATTGCTAGACCAGCATTTGTCACCCATCCCAGATGGCAGGTCAGAGTCAACCATGTTACTGTAGGTCTGGAGTCACATGTAGGCCAGACTAGGTAAGGATGGAATTCCCCTCCCTAAAGACATTAGTGAACCAGAAGGATTTTTCCATTAATTGACTATGGTCATCATTGGACTCTTAATTCAGGGTTTTGTTAAATGTGAATTCCACCATCTGCCTTGATGAGATTCAAACCTGAGTCTCCAGAACATGACCTGGGTCTCTTGATTAACAGTCCAACAATAATATCACTAGACCATCACACAAGCGTGTGGTTTTTAAAAGTTAATTGGTTAATTATTTTAAAAGAGAACGTTTCAGGGCCCTTGGGAAAAGGCTGGTGGAGTGGGATCAGCTGGGTTACTCTCGCAGAGAGCCATCCCAGCCAAAGTGGGCTGATGGTCGAACAGCACTTTTATCATTTTACCATTCTATGATCCTACGCTATTTGTGGGAGCCTACTGTCTACAAATGCGTTGCCGTTTATCCCCACATCATGATGGTGACTACACTTCAGCAAAACAGCACTTCGGGGCATTTTACTAGGTTAGTGGTGTTTTATGAATGCAATTTGTTGTTCTTGTAAACCAGAAAACAAAATTGCATGTGTCAATTTGTATTGTGCAATTACCTATAGAGCGCAAACAAACGTGTTCCTGGGACTGAACAGATTGATTCAATCCTGATTTCCCTTATGTTTCATGTAATTCAAAAGAGGAATTTTGAATGATTCTGAAGAAGGAATGAAAATTACACTGGGCAGTGTTAGTTCTAGTTCTTGAGTTCATGCAATCTCTGCCTTTTCAAGGTGTATTCTGACCTGATAGTTTTTCTATGACCACATCCATTGAGAGAGTGCTGTGCCATTATTTGGAGTTATTTTGTATGCAAATATAAAAGAACAAAAGAAAGAACCTGCATTTCTATAGCACCTTTTTATAATCTCACTTACAATCTCAGAAAGTTCCAAATACTTTGCAGCCATTTAAACGTAGTCACCGTTCTAATATAGGAAATGCAGCAGCCCCAACTTTCATACAGCAGGCTTCCAAAAATACCAATTTGATAATTGCCAGGTCTTTCAAATAGTGACAAGAGGATTTTTACATTACCTTTAGTGGGTCTTTGTTTAATGTGTCACTCACAAAACAGCACATGCAGCATTCTCTCTGTATTTACTGTATTATGAGTATCAGCCTAGATATTATGTTTAAGGCTCTGCAGCAGGATTTGAACCTCCAACCTTTTATAACTCAAGAGGCAAGAGTGTGACTGATCCTAGCTGACACTATCAATAAAATCATGATACTGGCTGTAGTTGCTACCATTGTGTCGCAAGACCTGGATGATAATTTGTTATATTTTTAAACCACAATGGCAACCCCATTAAGTTTTTCTGTTTAATTCATGCTTGCACAAAACACTAATACTAAGTAAAGTAGATTTCATAAATAGTTAACTATTGCTCACTTTGCACTTAATTTTGTTGTTGCTAAGTTTTTGGAATTGAAGCTGACCTGATCCGTGCAGGAGGAACGATTCCCATTGCCAGGACATTCCAACATACAATGCAGAAAAGTGTGATGCTGCTGCCAACTGGTGGAGCTAACGATGGTATACATTCTCAGAATGAGAAACTCAGCAGGTAAAACATACATAATTATATATAATGGACCAAACAGAAACATGCCATTTGACCCAACTAGTGCTGGTGTTAACACTGTCTATCATAAAGGGGAGATAACTGAACACTTAAAAACAAAGCTCAATTTACTAGTGTCAGCTCAATTATATGAAGGGAGTAAGCAGCAAGGTGGATAATGTGGATCTGGTGGATGTGGTATATCTAGATTTCCGAAGGCATTTGACAAGGTGCCACGTGAAAGACTGATCCAGAAGGTTCAATCCCAAGGATTATGGGTGGAGTACTGGCCTGGATAGAGGATTAGCTGACTGACAGGGAGCAGGGAGTCAGGATAAATGGTCCTTCTCTGGATGGCGAACTGTACCTGGTAGGATGCTGCAGGGTTCAGGTTTCAACTCTCAACTCATTGTAATCTATGATCTGCAAAACAGGGACAGAGTGCAATGTAGTAAAATTCATGGATGATACCTAGAGTAAGTGGGAAGGCAAGCTGTGATGTGGAGTTCCCCGATTGGGGATTTTAATCAGACGTCCTGATGCTCTGACAGCGGGATCAACATCAAGGAGTTTCCATGTGTACATAAAGGGTGGCTTGGCGATGGGATACTGTGGCAATGCAGAGGAATCTGGGTGTCCTTGTCCTTGTTCATAAATTGTGGAAAGTGGGTGTATAGTTGCAGCACATAATAAGAAAGATATGGAATCTTGGCATTTATTGCAAAAGAACTGGATTATCAAAGTAAAGAAATGTTGTCACAATTATATAAGGCATTGATGAGACCACACCTGGAGCACTGTGTCTAGTTTTGGTGTCCTCACTTGAGGAAGATTGTAGTGGCACTGGGGGCAGTTCAGTGGAAATTCATGAAATTGATTCCAGGGCTGAAAGGGCTGTCTTAGATGGAGTAGTATAATAACTTGGGCTTGCATGAGTTGGAGTTCAGCAGAATGAGAGGTGGGCATGGAATCTCTTTGAGGTATATAAAATACTAAAGGGGATTGATAAGGTGCATGTTGAATGGATGTTCCCCTTTCTGGAAACAGCTTTAAACAAGAGGTCATAGATATAGAGTGAGAGGAGATAGGTTCAAAACTGAGATGAGGAGAAACCACTTCTTTCAGAGGGTTCTGAATCTGTGGGACTCAGTGCCCCAGAATGCAGTGGAGGCAGAATCAATTAACCGATTTTAAAAAAAATGTTTCTGATAATAAGTGGGTTAGCGAGCTATGGGAAGCAGACATGAAAGTGGAGTTGAGACCAGGATAAGAGCAGCCATGATCATGTTGAATGGCGGAGTGGACTCGAAGGGCTGGATTATTTACTCTTGCTTTTAATTCCTCATGTTCTTCTCTTCACTCCACTCGAGTCTCCGCTGATTAATTCACTCCACTTCATCTCAACCTATCATCATATTCTATTCTCTTTTCTCTGAAATATTTTCATCTTGATTCCTTTTCAATTCACTTAAGCTATTTGTCTCAACCAGTCTATAGTTTTCTAATGTCTGTTTGTATGATGTTACATTTTTCCTCAGTGTTACTTTGGTATTGGTACTCATTCTTAGCTGCTAACATGATATTACAAAAAGTCTTTGAACCAGTTTTAAAGACAAAATCACGTGGAATGTGTCATCTGAAAGGCTGGAGGAGGAGATTCTAGGTACAGGAGTAGGGATGTCTTGCGGCAACTATACAGGATATTGGTAAGAGCACACCTAGAATATTGTTTGCAGGTTTGTCTCCTTATCTGAAGAAGAATATTTTAGTTATTGAGAGAGTGCAAAGAAAGTTTACTAGACTGATTCCGGGGATGGTTGGACTGACCTACAGGCAGAGATTGGATTGGTTAGGACTACATTCATTAGAAGAATCAGGGGAGGGTCTCTTGCAAGCCAATAAAATTCCAACAGAATTAGGCATGGTAGATACAGGAATTATGTTCTTGATGACTAAGGAGTCCAGGACCATGGGTCACGGTTTAAGAATAAGTGGGTAGGCCTTTTAGGACAAAGGTGAGGAAGTTCTCAACAGATATTGGTGGGCCTCTAGAATTGTCTGCCACAGGACACTGTCAAGGTAAAAACATTAAAGTCTTGCCAGAAATTCATAGATATAGTTCTGAGACCTAATGAGATTAAATAAGATAGAGAGAAAGCAGGAACGGAATACTAAGTTGAATGAACAGCCAAACTGAATGGCAGAGCAGGCTGAAAGGGCTAAATGGCCTCATCCTGCTCCTATATTCTATGTTTCTATCATAACTTGCAAAAGAGAATTGAAAAACAAAACATTTGTGCTGCTGGGGAAAGAGCAGAGCAGTGGAAATAATTAGATAGTTCTATTACAGAGTTAACTAAGCAAGATGTCTATGTGTTTGATTTGGGATTAAGTCCTCTTTGAACCAAATATGGGGAAATGACAATTTTATCTTACTTTTTCAATAAATTATTTGAATGAAAAATTAATAACATTTGAAAGAAGAGACCAGAATAGAAATCACAACCATGAAATCCAATCCCCAGACTCAAATACTAGTAGGACTAAGCATCTGACAGACCATGGTCACACTGGATTGAGATTCGATAAGCTTAGTGTACTTGACTTAATGTAGTGGTATCTCCTTACTGACCATAGTTACCCTCATTTCACTAAGGATTGGTCCCCTTTCACTTTGAGACATAGTCATTTGGTTGAAGCCCATGCAGTATATTTGCCATGTCGTATGGGACTAATTGAGTTTAGGAAACCTGTTCAGCATGGATGAATTGGACAAAAGAGCCTGTTTCCATGCTGTATGGTGCTATGACACTACGAAATTGGTCTGGGAATTGGTTCAGCGTTGTGACTTGGCAATTTCCAGGTTAGATGCTTTGACTGTGACTCAGTGGGTAGCACACTTGCCCCTAACTCAGAAGGAGAGATTCAAATTCCACTCCAGATGGTTGAACATCTAAACTATGTTGACTTTCCACTGTGGCCATGAAGAAGTGCTGAACTGTTGGAGGTAAGTCTTCTAGAGATACCCTCTTAGGTAGATGCAAAATATCCTACATAACATAATGAAAGTAAGATCGGGGAGTTATCCTTCATGTCCTGATCAAATAGACCTTGACTGATTTCACTAGAAAAAGCTTATTCTGTCGTAATTCTGTGCGAATTTGCTGTGTGTAATTCAGTTGCCACTTTCCTACATCACAACAGTGATTGCAATTCAAGAAAATATGCATTTGGCTGTAAAGTGCTTTGGAATACCTGAGGTAGTGAAAGGGACCATATAAGTACAAATGTCTCTTCTGTCTCTCTCGTATTTCTTATCAATTGGCACAAATCTTAATAGAATATTTTCACTGGTCGATTTGAATATCTAACGAACTATATAAATCAATCCTGAGGAATAGAATCTCCTAGATGTTTTTGAACAAATTTGTTTGTGCTGTCTTAATTTCTCCAAGATGCTTCTCTAAATTGGACAATGAAATTGGAGTTAACTTTACATTTCATGATACTGATGAGGTACTTCAGATGCTGACATCCATAAAACTGTCAGCATCCTTTTACTGAGCCTGAGGATAGAGGGATTTAGAATGTGGGTGGTCTCTTTCCTTGCTGATGGTGGTACAATGAAAACCAGGGATGTTCAAGAGACCAGAACAGGGTGGAATGCAAGATTATATCAGAGTGGTGCTGGAAAAGCACAGCAGGTCAGGCAGCATCGGAGGAGCAGGAAAATCGACATTTCGGGCAAAAGTCCTTCATCAGGAATGAAGGCAGGGAGCCTCCAGGGTGGATAAATAAGTTGGGGGTGGGCAGGGATTGAGGCTGGGGAGGAGATAGCAAAGAGTACAATAGGTGAATGGGGGTGGGGATGGAGTGATAGGTCACAGAGGAGTGTGGGGGAAAGTCGCAAAGAGTACAATAGGTGAATGGGGATGGGGATGGAAGTCAGAGGGGGAGGTGGAGCGGATAGGTGGGAAGGGAGATTGTCAGGTAGGACAGGTCATGAGGCCAGTGCGGAGCTGGAAGGTTGGAACTCAGGTAAGGTGGAGGGAGGGGAAATGAGGAAACTGGTGAAGTCCACATTGATGTCCTGGGGTTGAAGATTGTCAGGCTAGAGGTTACAGACCTCGGAACGGGTGAGGTCACAGAGGGATTTATAAACAAGAGTGAAAATTTTAATTTCTGGGCAATACCAGGCCAGGAGCAATGTAAGTCTGCAATCACTGGGATAATGAATGAATGAATGGGAGTTAGGATATTCAATTGATCACCTATATTCTGTTTGTAATTAAATACTCTTGTCTTTTTTTAGGGAAAACTATATAGATGGGACAAAGTTGTTTGCAGCATTTATGATTGAGATTTCACAGCTTTAAGAAGAATGGTCCACATTATTATATATAGATGTAACGTTTTTTGCAATAATTAGTAAAACATATTGTAATAAAGTGACATGGGATTGAGAAAGAGACTGTGTTTAGAACTTTAAAAAAAGGGCTAACAGGAATTGAAATTATATGTATCTAAAATTAATCCCCCAATATTAATCATGCAAATTTTATCTGCATCTTTTCAAGTGTAATAGGCAAAAAAGTCCATGCATCATGTTAATATGTTTTAATTTGTAATATTTTAGCTTTGCAGGGCCTGTAATTCATAAGTTTTCCAATTACACAGTAGGAATTGAGTTTATGAATACCAATCTGATTTTTTTTCATGTATTAATGTTAACCTATTTATTTTAAACATTTAATCAATACCTTGCACTGGACTAGTGGAAACTAAGTTTGTTAGTGTCCTATTCTATCCATGTTTGTGGTATTTCGATCGCCTTTAGAATCCAAATATTGCTCACCTGATGACTGACTTATAATGTGAAGAGTGTCACCAAGCCTCGTGCACTAAGTTAAAGTGTTGTCGTGCGTGCCCGGGATCATATTACAGGGCTCCAGTAAGATAATGGTAATTCATTATAATAGGCTAGTTAAGTCACTGGTAGATGAGCTAATGCTGAAGATGATGGTGGGGTAATGTGATAAGTTAAGTGTAATGTAGGGAACCAGTCTGGCAGACTTTGATTAGTTTAGAAAGATAAAGCGAGCCCTCGTGATTGGTTATGCTAATGTTATGTGATAAATGCGGGAACAACACCTGTATAAACTATAGGACAAAGAGATTGTGGGCAGTTAGGGAAGATCTTTTGCTAGATGCCACAGCTTTGATTTTGCAAGATTATAGTTTAATTTCATGAAGGATTTTCTGCATCACTTGCTAACTTTTTTTTATAGAACATTGAGTGATTCTTCCACAACAGAAGCAGATTCACTTGTAACTTTCAAGAGAATGATAATTTTCTGAAAAAAATAACATGGCAAGATTCCAGGGAAAGAGCAAAGAAAACAGTTCTAGTTGGATAGTTCTTTTAAAGAGATGTTCCTGGGATGATAGGCCAATTCTGTGTTGTGTGATCCTATATGGCTGTACTTTCTGCTTAGAAATGTTGATTAAAAATAACTGAATCACAGTGAAGTCATGTTCTGTGCAAGAACAGCTTTATAAATGTAATGAGTGTCACCGTGATTAAAGTATTTGAAGGTTCTATCAAAATAAATCCTGACTCCAAAACAGGAATTAATAGGTATGCATAAATCACCAAATATTCAGAAAACTGTTTTCTTCATTTTCTTGTTGGTCTACACCTAAAGATTGGTGACACCTTAAGCTTTGGCCATTGTCAGCTGTGGTTCAGTGGGTAGAACACTGTGTCAGAAGGGTTCAAGCCCAATTTCAGGGGCAAAATATTCAATTAAGTAATCTAGGTTCGAGCAAGCACTGACTGGCTTTTCTTGGGTGATTGTGATTCTCAGTTCACAAAGATGTGCTCAGCAAATCCAATAGAGTGTGGTTGAAAATGTGTTGCTGGTTAAAGCACAGCAGGTCAGGCAGCATCCAAGGAATAGGTTTTATCCAATAGAGTGGGCGAGCCCCCTGAAAGCCTCATGGATGAAAAGTCTTGGCGTCTAAAATTTGGCCATAGTTGGTCTGTCCACAGAGACAGTGGCCATTGACTATTTAGGACGCGCAGCAAAACGCAAACATCAATGACACGTGCTCTCGGTCACGTGGAATCCGACGAATCATGTGACTTTCACCGTCAGCCTCGTTCTCAGCCACGCCGACTTGCTGCTACGGCAGGCCACTTGTGACTAAGTACATGGTGAACGGTCGCTTCGTTTTCGCGTACAGGTACGTCCAACTAACAAAACGATCCCGTATCCCGTTCCCCTCGTTGGGCTACGGAGGCGGTCAGGAGCGGCGTAGGTTCCGCGTTCTGCCTTTGCGTGGTGCCGGAGTGGAGAGGCTGAGCGCTGTTCGCTCGAGGCTTTTTGGGCCTCCGCGCTGCCGTCGTTTTAACGGCCGAGAGAGTGGCAGTTGCTCCGAACAGTCTCGTATTGTGGGCGGGGTCTGACAGCTGTTACCATCCCCCCTCCACCATCTGATTGGCTACTGTTCATCTGCCGGGCGGAGTCTGTAGGTTTGGGTTTCGATTGGTCATATTCCCCTGCCACTCGCGTATAACGTCACAATGCCTTCTGCCCAATGGGTAAGAGAAATAGGCAGGAGACTCGAAATGAGGAAGAAGGAATGATGTTAGGTTACTCACTCCATAGGATATAGCCTTCCAACTACCGAAAATAAGAACTGATAGTTTTTAACAAGTGTATTTATGTTTATCAGTCTTTATACATTCATTTGTACAAGCTTTTCGACATCAGAGAAAATATTTTATGTGAAATAATATTGTCCATCTTTCATATAAAACCACGTTTTTTAAACTGAATTTTGGCTTGTTTACATATCTTAAAACAGCAGTTTTTTTTCCTTTGGTGATTTTTAAATGTAACTAACAGCTGTTTCTACTTTTTATACAATCAAAGCTAACTTAAAATTTTCTATACTAAATTTATGCTACATTGTTAAAAGCTGTTGGAACTTGTGTGAAGTTTGGCAGCAATATTAATAAGCACACTTTTGAAAGGTCTTTGAGTATTGGGAAGTGTCTTTGTTTTTACAAAATGTTAAGTCCCTCCACGATACACTAATTTTAGTATGATGCAGGGATGTAAGTTTGAAGGAAGAAACAAAATTTCAAGATTTAGCATTTGAAATGTGGAACTGACAATGTGAATAACCTTCAGCAAAAACAAAGAATGAGTCACTATCAAGTTTATTGGAATTGTAACCCTGTTATAAACAATGTACCAGTGTTCCAAAATCTGTTTGGAGATAAATCGTACAGCTCTGCTTATTTTTAAAGTTATGTGACGGGATTAGAGAAGCTCACAGTGGTGTTCTTGCAGCAGATAAAATCAAAGGAAGTTTGTGTAAGCAATAAGGACTTAGATAAATTGAGAAACTTTCCACTGGCAGATTTGGTGACTAGAGAAAACTGCTTTGGAGATGCTGGTGTTGGATTGGGGTGTACAAAATTAAAAATCACACAACACCAGGCTTAGTCCAATAAGTTTATTTGGAAGTACTAGCTTTCAGAGTGCTGCTCCTTCATCAGGTAGACAACCAACTGATGAAGGAGCAGCACTCCTAAAGTTAGTGCTTCCAAATAAACTTGTTGGACTAAACCTGCTGTTGTGTGATTTTTAATGGAGAAAACTAGGTAATTAGTAAAGGAAGTAGATGAGATTTTTAAAAAATGTCTTATGTTATAATCTAGAACATACAATCCAAGGAAGTAGGTTTAACAGTAACTTTCAGATGGGAATTCAATAAATATTTGCATGCGTCAAGGTTAGTTTGGGTGTGAAGCACAGGAATGGCACTATTTGGGTTACTCTTGTGATGAACTGGCAAAGAAGCAGTCAGTCTAAAAGTCTCCTTCTGTGCCATGTCATTCGCACGCACATGTTAAAATGCAATAAGGGTTTGGAGGAAAAATTTAAAAATCCTGTAGGTGTGATCTACAAATAAATTGTTTTTCTTTCCCTGAAAGCTTGATTCTTTTGTCATAGAAATATACAGCATGGAAACAGACCCTTCGGTCCAACTTGTCCATGCCGACCGGATATCCCAACCCAATCTAGTCCCACTTGCCAGCACCTGGCTCATATCCCTCCACACCCTTTCTCATCATGTACGCATCCAAATGCCTTTTAAATGTTGCAACTGGAGTAGCTTCCACCATTTCCTCTGGCAGCTCATTCCATATATGTACCACCTCTGTGTGAAAAAGTTGTCCCTTAGGTGTCTCTTATATCTTTCCTCTCTCACCCTAATCCTATGCCCTCTAGTTTTGGACTCCCACACCCCAGGGAAAGGACTTTGTCTATTTATCCTATCCATGCTCCTCATGATTTTATAAATCTCTGTAAGGTCACCCCTCAACCTCCGATGCTCCAGGGAAAACAGCCCCAGCCTGTTCAGCCTCTCCCTATAGCTCCAATCCTCCACCCTTGCAACATCCTTATAAATCCTTTCTGAACCCTTTCATGTTTTACAACACGTTTCTGATAGGAAGGAGACCAGAATTGCACGCAATATTCCAACGGTAGCCTAACTAATGTCCTGTACAGCTGCAACATGACCTCCCAACTCCTGTACTCAGTACTCTGACCAATATAGGAAAGCATACTAAATGTCTTCTTCACTATCCTATCTACCCTGTTATTCCACTTTCAAGGAGCTATGAATCTGCATTCCAAGGTCTGTTTGTTCAGCAACACTCCCTAGGACCTTACCATTAAGTGTATAAGTCCTGCTAAGATTTGCTTTCCCAAAATGCAGCATCTCACATTTATCTAAATTAAACTCCATCTGCCACTTCTCAGTCCATTGGCCCATCTGGTCCAGATCCTGTTGTAATCTGAGGTAACCTTCGGTGTCATCTGCAAGTGCTGATACAAATGTAACTTTTGTAAGAAGACCTTTTTTTAAAAAAAAACTTCAGCCACCCAGGTTTTACCTCAGATTTTAAGAGATACAGTTGAACTTGCAATGTTAAGCCATCAGTTTCAGTTTCTTTCTTTCTAGTTGAATGTAGAATTTGTAGGAACATTTGATGTTGTGAATGTAGGTTGCATCAAAATAAAAGCTGAAATAAACTTTGCAGTTTATTTGCAGATGGTTATCAGACAGAAATGAACAGTATCTTGGAAGAGCATATCAAGATATTTTTGCAGTTGAAGGCTTCAGGTGCTCAACCAGTTAGAACAAAAGTTGGATGCCTTAATATACTTTGTGAATGGAGGTTTCTCTAGAGTCATTAGTCCTTCAGTTAGTTGATACATTTTCGATGCATTGAATCTGATATCAAAATGGTCAGTGCTATCAAACAGTTTTGAGTGGTTATTTTGAATCTTGGAAATGTGTTGGCTTTTGTAAAGAACTAGTAATCCAGAATCACAGGCTGATGTTCTGGCTACATCGGCTTGATTCGGCAGATGGTGAAATTTGAATTATATAAAATGTTGACCTAAAGGTGACCCATGTAACTATTGCTGTAGAGGCCCGTCTAATTCACAAATGTTCTTAGGAAAGCAAATCTGCTATTTATACCTTGTCTACCCTATATGTGACACCTGACTCTCAACAATGTGGTTGTTCCTCAACTGCCATCTAGCAATAAGTGCTAGCCTCATCAGTGATGTCCTCATTCCCATGAATGAATAACAAGAAAAAACAAACTGTCTGCAAATACAATCCAGGAGATTGCAGGGAAAGAAATTGAAGAATTCAGAATGTACAGAATTAAAATTTCACTTCAGTATTACTTAAATATCTCATTCAAATTTTCACAGCCATCATTCTGCCCTTTATGGTGAGTTCAAGGTCTCAGTACTTTGTGTTCTGCTACTCCTGACTTCTTCAAGTTTCTTAGCTTTGCTTATGGTGGCTTGTTATAGAAGTTTCTCCTGATTTTTCATAATGGATTAATTAGTGATTTATCTTAATGATATGTAGGTTTAGACTCCACATCCACGTGGAAGCATCTTCTCTTACAAATGTTATCAAAAGCTTTTGAAATTTTAAAGATCTCTATCAGATTTTTTTTGAAAAGATAGAATAATCCCAGCCTTTTGATCTTTATTGATAGTGACAATGATTAAGCTAATAACTAGATAGGGGGGTATTTCTGGCAACACAGCAAAAGAACTGACCATGAGTCTGTGTAATATGTTGTTATTAGGAATGTAATACGAGGATGTACTTTCTTTCTCTTTTTACAATGCCACATTTTTGAAGATTACATATCCACAGAATATGACATCCATTGTGGGTAAAGCTATTGCCTGCATATCCATGAAACTTGTTTTGTTAATCTGCTGATCTGCTTTCAGCGCGGGAGAGAAGAATATGAGGCATCATGCATCATACTTGCTTCACCCTTGTCAAAGTCTGAAGTTAAGGCTACATCCACATAATTCTCAGCCATAGAACACTCTTTGCTTTCCATTAAACTTGACCAACAACAGCCTGCATTTCTGTAACACCTCTCTACCATGGTAAAAATGGCTTAAACTGCTTCAATGTCATAAATTAGACAAATTGGACAATGTGCTACATATTATAATACTATTGATCAAAAAATTGGTTAAAAAATTAGGTTTCCATCAACATCAGTATGATGTACCGCATTCTGAAGAGAAGTTTTCACAAATAAAAGGTCAGTGTTGTATCAGTGACATAATTATATTTGTATAGCGTGACAATAGCAGGACATTCCAAACTCATGTATAACTCGTGAAGTACTTTTGAAATGTGGTCATTTTTACAAGTCAGGAAATGATGCAGCTAAGTTGCTTAGTGCAAGTTCCCAAAAAATGTAATGGATAATCAGATAATCTGTTTTAATGATTTTGATTAATGGAGAAATATTGTCAGGGTACTGTGAAAAACTTGTTTTGAATGGATGCCACGAGATCTTTTTACAACCACTTGAGAAGATAGTGAGGCCTTGGTTTAATGCCTCATCCAAAAGATGACAGATTTGACAATACAGCATTCCTGCAGTACTGTTCTGAGAATGTCAATCTAATTTTGTGCTCAATTCTCTGGACCAAGATTTAACCCTTTGTCATTCTGAGGTGAGAGTGCAACTCATCGGAACAGGCTGTCAAGTAATTTACACTTGGGCAAAAAAATAATTTTCTCATTGTTGATGTCCATGTTAAAGGTTGTATCATTGCTGAAATTCTTTGATCACTCTATAATAAACGTGTTAACAGGAGATTTGCCCGTTGACAATGCTGTCAGGTAATGAGTTGGAGGCGAGACAAGGTTTGATGGATTCAGCACACAGTACATTTTATGGCAGAGTTAATTTACCTGAACAGCAAAACATGCTGTTTCAACCCCATTTATTGAGTCTCATTGAACTGCTGCAAATAGAACTCATGACTGAAAGCATTGTAATATCCATGCTAAAACTGGTTGATTTCAACAGAAACATGCAGTGAATGAAGGAAAGTTAGATGCATGCAAAATCAATCCTAGGTTGTCTTATGGCAGTGTGAACTCTGTGAGATTATGGGGGGGATTCATCTCCATCTCATCTCTGACACCGATTGTAGCACTTGCCTTGAAAAGTATTGCATAATTTCATCAGCACTGTTGAAAATTCTTGCTCCAATGCATATTCTTCATTACTCAACTTGTTGGAGTTTGAAATTAATTTCACCATTTTCCCAAATGACTAGAAACTGTACTGGTGAGTTTTAAACTGTTGATTGTCAAACTGCAACATCAGCCCAAGTTCCAAGTTTAATTTCTTTAGTAGTCATACACTAAAGCAAAGGAAGTGACAAGCAGGAAGCATGTGGTAAATGTTGTACAGTTGTATCAACGCATTCTTAAAATTAGCAATGGCTGCAGAATTCTGAATATTTTCTGAATGGATGGTGCTAGAAAGAGAACAAAGCATCACAGAAGAGAACTGAGTAGCTGGAAGTTTTCACTTACTTATCTAATATAGTATGAGAAATAATTTTGCTCTTTTAAATGCTCCCCTAAAAGTTTGACATAAAATAGAATCCATAAAAATTGTGATGTCCCAAAGTCTTTCATATTGAAGTAAATTATTTTTGAATTATGTCACTATAGGATGATAATATAGGATGATATGGAGCAAATGTCCGCAAACACAATATGTTAAATAGCAGATAATCCTCTCTGTTGGTGTTGGTTGAAAGCTAAATATTGGTCACTATTCCAGACAGCATTCTCCTATTCTTCTTCAGAATAACGGTGAGGCATCTTTTATGAAGAGGGCAAATATTTTAATATTTCATCTGAGATATTGCATCTCTGGCAGTGCAGCATGCCTTCAGTTCTAGCATGGTGAGAGTCCTTCCAGACAGTGGACAGTTTCTGGACCAAGACTTGAACATGGATCTTCTGAGTCAAAAGTGATTGTTGTGATTTAAAACGTCTGAATCCCTTTTTAGGGTCACCTACACCTTGTTCGCCAGAACCGTTTGGGGGACGCACTGAAGGTGGCAAAGACACAGAATGTGCTCTGGGTGGATGGCTTCCATAATCATCACCAAAAGTGGTTCAGTAGCAGCATTGTTGATTGAGCTGGCTGAGTCCTAAAGGACAAAGCTGCTAGACTGGGCCTGTGGCAACATAAGGGAAGAAGTTTTTAACTTTGTCCTTGTCAATCTATGTTTAGCATCTGCATGTATCCACAATGGTATCTGTAAAAGTGACCACATGTTGGACAACATTCAGACTTGGGCTGATACAAACAATAGCATTCACACCAAACAAGTGCCAGGAAATTACCATTTCAAACAAAAGATAATCCAATTATTTTGATATTCAATGCCATTCCCATTACTGAACCCTCTACTATCGCCATTCTGGGGGCTATCATTAATCAGAAACTGAACTGGATTAGTCATGTAAGAACTGTGGCTACAAATGCAGGTCAGAAGCTAGGAATTCTGTGGTAATTCACCTCTTCACTCTTCAATGTCTGTTCACCATACACAAGGAACAAGTCAGGAACATGATGGAATAGTCCACTTGGCCAGACGTGTACAGCTCCAACAACACGCAAGAAGCTTGACATCATCCAAGATGAAGCAACCCACATTTTATTTTCTCACAATTTAGCTTCTGGAATATTCACTCTGGCAGCAGTTTGTATCATTTTCAAGATGCATTGCAATATCTTAGTAAGTCTGTGATGACAGCACCTTCCAAACTTGACACACCTACCATTTAGAAGAACAATTGCTGCACATGCTAGAAAGTACCACCATCTGCAAATATCTGATCACAACACACACTAACCTGATTTGGAACTATGTCACTATTCCTTCACTGTTGTTAGGTCAAAATTATGGAATTCCTTCCTGAACTGCACTGTGGGCGCATCTACATTTCCGTGGACTGTATTGGTTGAAGAAGGCAGCTCAATATCACATCCTCAGTGGCAATTAAGTTGGGCAATAAATGCTGGCTTACCCAGCGATTCCCACATTCCATAAATGATTTTTTAAAAAAAATGGTCCTTAGAAAATAGGTTCAGGCTTGTAGTGGAATTGGGGTCAGGCTCCTGAATAGTTTAGGTAGGGTGTTACTTTTTAGATTTAAGTCTCAGCACATAATATCAAACAGATTGAAATATGAATCAGAAGCAACGGTAACAGTGTGGTAAATTTGAATCGCCTCGCTTATTTTCTGCTACTTAGCTCAGACTAGTTGTCTTGGCAACTTTTTTGGTTGTATGCTGCCATTTATTATTGAAGATTATCATAGATCTATGAAGAGGCTAATTGGTATTACAATCTTAATTAGTCATAGCAAAATTATATGGTTATCAGCGTCCTCAAGATGGTTAGACGCATTTTGAGCTTGGAACGATTATGGTCTTGGGCAGTATAACATTTAAAAAGAAAATATAGATTGCATTGACTTATTTGCAGGATATTTCATTATCCTATTGTATCACAAGTTTTGAAGTTTTAACTGGCAGAGTAGATACCACTGAACATGGTATTTTTGGACTATAAAAATACTTTCAGCCAGTTGCCATTTTAGAGGTTTTTGCAACTTAGATGCTCACAATACCTCCTGATAATCGTGGATTGAGGCAGAGAACAGAATAGAAATAAATAGGTGATTTTACGATTGGCAGGTTGCAATGAGTGCAATAATCAGCATTTGGGTCTCAATTATTTATAATCTATATCAATAGTTTAGATGAGAGGACTGATATATCTAGGTTTGCTGACATTATTCAGCTGTTAGAAAAGTAAGCTGTGGGCAGGATGCCCACAGAGATATAGAATAGTTAAAAATTGGGATAGAAGGTGGCAGAAGAGGTAGAGAGAGGAGAAATGTGACATTATCCATCTTGGTAGGAAGAACAGAGAGCAGACTATATTCTTAAAAAGAAACTAGAAAATATTGTTCAGAGGGCTTTGGGGTGCTCTGTCCAGGAATCACAGAAAATTAGCATAGTACAGAAGTAAATAAGAAACTAAATGTATGTTAGCCTTTCTTGCAATGACTTGGGTTATAAGAGTACACAGTGTTATTGCTGTAAATATAAAAATTATTGATGGGACCAGACCTTGAAGAAATGTACAAAGTTTGTGTCTCCTAACCAAAGGCAGTTTGGTGTGTAATTGTCTTGAAAGGAATGCATCCGATTTATCCAGATTGTTTCCTGGAGTGAGAAGGCTGTGCTATGAAGATAATGACATACGTATTCAGTTCTGGCAGCATCTCTGGAAAAAAAGCAGAATCGATGTTTTGAGTCTATTGACCTTTCTTCCGATGTTGAATCTGTTTAAGACAGTGATCAGTAGATTCTGGGGACTCCAGGTATAGATGAATAGCGCCGAAAAGTGGAGATGAGGCCACAAGATCAGTTATGGTCCTATTAAATGGTGGAGCAGACTCAAACAGCCGTATGGCCTACACCTTGCTCCTATTTCTTATGTTAACAGTGTCCAGGAAGAAAATAGTCTCAGTGTAGTATGGCATTCTCTTTCTTCTCCTTCACTTCAATAGTGATCTTTTATAAATGCAGTGAAAAGATTTGAGTGACCAGCTTTGGGATTCATACAAATCCATTAGAAAGTATTTTCATGTCGTGGACTTTTGGCACTCCATCAAAGATTTCCTGCAAAATGAAATTTTGGGATTTCAATAATTGTAAGATTTCAACCTCTGTGCTGGTTGACTGTAGATGCTATCACATTGTAGTGATTGCTACTGGACTAATAATCCAGAGATCTGGGTTTTTTTAAAAATGAGAAGCCTGAGAATTGATGACAGCTTGAGAATTTGAATTCAAGTTTTCAATAAAAACCTGGAAACCAAAAGCTCTTATCTTAAAAGTGATCTTTAAGCTGTGGTTTGTTATAAAAATCTGATTGGCTCAGTGATATCTTCTGGGAAGGAAACCTGTCATTTTTACCCGATCTGACTGTGACACCTGTCCCACACGAACCATAACTTTTATTTATATAGCATTTCTAATATAATAAAGCATTATAAAGTGTTTAAGAAGAGTATTATAAAACAAAACTAGACACTTAAACATGTAATGGGGACAGAAGCTTAGAAGAATCAATATTAAGGAGTGTTTTAAAAAATAAGAGAGAGATGAAAAGATGGAGAAGTTGAGGAAGCAATTTCCAGACTTGGGCCTGAGGTAACTTAAGGTGTGACTTCCAAAGGTTGAATGATGCATCAGAGTCCAGAACTGGAAAAATGCAGAATTCCAGAAGGCTTGTAGGACTGGAGGGTGGTTATGGAGATGTGGTGGGGAATTTGTTCATGGGTCCCTGAGCTGAGTTTACCTATTTGATAATTAGCATTGATTCTGAGGAATATGTTTAAAAGAAGAGAGAGGTGGAGAGGCAATGGGAGGGAATTACAGAGCTGAGGGTCTGGGCAACTGAAACAATGACCCTCAGTAGAGGAATGAGTAAAATTGAGAAGCGCAAGAGGCCTGAATTAGAGGAACAGAGAAATTGTGGAGGTTATGGGTTTGAAGAGATCAGGGAGAGATTTTAGAACAAGGATGAGACTTTTAAAATTGAAGCACTTAGAACTGGGGTCAGCAATAATGACCTGATTGACTCTTGACTGGCCTATGAATGAACCTTCCATGTTGCTCACCTTCATTAAAATTGAGAGCTGCAAATATACAATAAATGCTGATCCAGTTGGCTAACGTGGTGCCACTATTTAAGAAAGGTACCAAGGAAAAGATGGGGAGCTATAGTCTGGTGAGCTTGACATCAGTGGTGGGCAAGTTGTTGGAGAGAATCCTGAGGAATAGAATTCACAAGTATTTGGAATGGCAAGAACTGATGAGGGAGAAGTCAACATGGCTTTGTGTGGGGAATAGTGCCTCACTAACTTGATTGAGTTTTTTGAAGAAGTAACAAAGAGGATTGGTGAGGGCAGAGAAGTGGACATGATGTATTTGGACTTCAGTAAGGTGTTCAACAAGGTTCCTCATGGTAGGCTAGTTAGCAAGGTTAGGTCACATGCAATACAGGGAGAACTAGCCATTTGTATTCAGAACTTGAAGGTAGAAGACAGAAGATGGTGGTGGAGAGTTGCTTTTCAGACTGGAGGCCTGTGACTAACAGTATGCCACAGGGATTGGTGCTGGGTCCACTGCTTTTCATCATTTATAAAAATGATTTGGATGTGAACATAGGAGGTATGGTTAGTAAGTTTGCAGATGACACAAAAATTGGAGGTGTAGTGGACAGTGAATCGTACCTCAGAGTATTATGGGACCTTGATCAATTGGGCCAGTGGGCCAAGAAGTGGCGCATGGAGTTTAATTTAGTTAAATGTGAGGTGAATTGAATTGAATTTATTGTCATGTGTGCCTAGGCACAGTGAAACACTGTTTTGCAAGCAATACAGACAGATCACAGAGTTAAGTAGCAATATAAGTAAATACTAAATAAACAGCGGCAAAAACGAAAACACTAGTACAGGCAAATGTTAAGAGTTTGTGAGTCCATTCAGTGCCCTAACAACAGTAGGGTAGAAACTGTTTTGAAACTGGCTGGTGTGTGTTCAGGCTTCTGTCTGATGGTAGAGGTTATAGAAAAACATTGCCAGAGTGGGATGGATCTCTGAGAATGCTGGCGGCCTTTCCTCGACAGCAGGCCTGGTAGATGGATTCTATACATGGGAGGTTGGCCTTTGTGAATGTCCAGGCCAAGTTCATCACTTTCTGTAACCATACCAGGAAGTGATACTTCCAGACAGAATGCTCTTGATGGTGCACCAATAAAAGTTGGCAAGAGTTTTCGCCGTCATGCCAAATTTCCTCAGCTGCCTGAGGAAGAAGAGACATTGGGCCTTTGTAACCAGTGCATCCACATGAAGAGCCCAAGAAAGCTTGTTGTGGATGACCACTCCCAGGAGCTTGACACTCTGCACTCATTCCACCTGTGTGCTGTTAGTGTGTGTGGACATGAGTAAGTCAATAATGAATTCCTTGGTTTTGCCGGCATTGAGAGCAAGGTTGTTCTCAGTGCACCATTATTCCGGGTCTTCCACCTCCCGTCTGTAGTCTGTTTCCTTGCCATCTGAGATTCGACCGAATATGGTGGTGTTATCAACGAACTTGTAAATGACATTAGTCTGGTATTTGGCGACACAGTCATGAGTGTACAGTGAGTACAGTAGGATGCTGCATTTTAGTAAGGCAAATAAGGGCAGGATCGATACAGTGAATGGTTAAGTCCTGGGTAGTATTGCTGAATTAAGAGCCCTTGGAGTGCAGGCTCATTGTTCCTTGAAAGTAGAGTCACAGGTAGATAGATAGTAAAGAAGGGGTTTGGTATACTTGCCTTTATTTGTCAATGCATTGAGTATAGGAGTTGGGAGGTGATGTTGCACCTGTGCCGGATATTGGTTCAGCCATGTTTGGAATACTGTATGCAATTCTGGTCTCCCTCCTACAGGAAGGATGTTGTCAAAATTGAAAGGGTTCAGAAAAGATTTACAATGTTAGGTGGCACGGTGGCAGTGGTTAGCACTGCTGCCTCACAGCGCCAGAGACCTGGGTTCAATTCCCGCCTCAGGCGACTGTCTGTGTGGAGTTTGCACATTCTCCCCGTGTCTGCGTGGGTTTCCTCCAGGTGCTCTGGTTTCCTCCCACAGTCCAAACATGTGCAGGTTAGGTGAATTGGCCATACTAAATTGCCCATAGTATTAGGTGAAGGGGTAAATGTAGGGTAATGGGTCTGGGTGGGTTGCTCTTTGGAGGGTTGGTGTGGACTTGTTGGGCCAAAGGGCCTGCTTCCACACTAAGTAATGTAGATATTGCCAGGATCGGAGGGCTTGAGCTATAGGAAGAGGCTGAGGGGTGACCTTATAGAGCTGTATAAAATGTTACGGGGCATAGATAGGGTGAATTGTCAAGGTATTTTCCTTGGATTGGTGGAGTCCAAAACTAGAGGGCATAAGGGGTTTAAGGTGAGAGAGGAAAGATTTAAAAGGTACCTCATGGGGCAACTTTTTCATGCAGAGGGTGGTGCATGTATGGAATGAGCTGCCAGAGGAAGAGGTGAAGGCTGGTACAACTACAACATTGAAAAGGCATCTGGATGGGTATATGGGTATATGAAGTGGGCGGCACGGTGGCACAGTGGTTAGCACTGCTGCCTCACAGCGCCTGAAGACCCGGGTTCAATTCCCGACTCAGGCGACTGACTGTGTGGAGTTTGCACGTTCTCCCCGTGTCTGCGTGGGTTTCCTCCGGGTGCTCCGGTTTCCTCCCACAGTCCAAAGATGTGCGGGTCAGGTGAATTGGCCATGCTAAATTGCCCGTAGTGTTAGGTAAGGGGTAATGTAGGGGTATGGGTGGGTTTCGCTTCGGCGGGTCGGTGTGGACTTGTTGGGCCGAAGGGCCTGTTTCCACACTGTAAGTCTAAAAAAAAAATGAATAGGAAGGGTTTAAAGGGATATGAGCTAAATGTTGGCAAATGGGTCTAAATTAATTTAGGATATCTGGTCTGTCTTGCTGAGGGAAGTCTTGTGTCCTGATGCCATTTCACCCTCTTCTCCCCCAGGTCTGGGAAGATCATATTTAATCTGGTCTGGAGTCTTCTTCCTGTTAGGAACTCTGCTAGGGCTGTCCCTTTATTTGGCCACATGATCAAATAGGAACAGGGACAGTTTGATGTGTAGTGAAGCTGTAGGGGACAAAAATGGTCCTACATGGGTAATAAGCATGGTCAACGCAAGGTCAGGTCCAGTGATGCATAAAGTTCAGGTAGGCATCACAGTCCTGAACAAGCATTTAGATAATATGAAAGCTTCAAACTTGCAAACTGCACGGGAGGAAAATGTACCCGGCTCCTTGAAAGCCTCTGACTGTTCTGGAACCCATGGTTTCTCCATCTCTGTCAAGTGTTGAAGATACCTCCGAATCTGAGGTGAACATGGTGAATATTGCCAATGATGCCTGAAGAGTCAGAGAGGGAGGGATGTAGCAATGTAATGAAATCAAACAGCTGGACCACATGGAATATGAATTTCCTGACTGAGGCTGTTAATTTGGTCCATTAGGGAGCTCTGGCTGACAGATAAGACCAGGAGTGTTGGGGTTCTGTGCTCTGAGAGCTGACTCTGACAGAACTGCATCAGTGTCCAGGAAGGTAAATAAAGGGTGACTTGGTATGGGACACCAGCCTCTGTGGAGTTACTTCAAATAATTTCAGAAAGCCACAAACAATTTTAAATCTGAGCATCAAAAAAGTTTCAAATAAAATTCCAGTGATTTTAAAATATTAGATTATCAAGCTATGTGTATCACTGACTAGAATCATCGAGTTATACAGCACTGAAAAAGCCCCTTTGGTCCAACTCATCCATGCTGCATTTTATTTGCCTTATGGCCAAGTTGGTTCATGCTGCTGTTTCTTTTCCATGTAAGCTTCCTCCCACCTCACTCCCTTGTACTTAAGTGAGCTTCCCTAGAAACACAGCTATGCTATTATAAACACAGAAAAAATTTCAGGACCGAAGGAAGGCATTCTCACAACCACTCCATATTTCAGTTCAAAGATGAACGAAACATTCAAGGTAGTAAAGAAATACTGGCTGACCTGGAACTTCTACTCTTTTCTCACATGGAAGCAGTATAGATTTTGTTAAGCAGAAAAAACACAAGGTGTTGTACAAATAGTTGGAATGAGCATAAGCTTAGGCAATCAGGGATTGAAAGAAGATAGTCTCACTTGTCTTAATCAGTTTTACTTTATTTTCTTTACTTTCTTCTTGTGATTTGGTTCATGCTAGCTTCTAGATTTTATTAATAAAGGGGAAAAGAATTGATGATGTAGGAGTTCACTTTGTACTGGTGTGGAGAAAAGCTACTCTTCTATTTAAGTTTTACTTTACACCTACAGAATGGAACCAGTATATAGAGGAAAATAAATTGCACTTTGAAGTCCTTCTGTTGAACTAACAAGTTAATGCCCTGGAGACATGGGTTCGAAGCCCTACTACAGCAGTTGATGGAATTTAAAATTCAATTAATGATTCAGATGTATGGAGCTAATTTGAATAATGTTGCCATGAAATTGTTGTAAAATCCAATCTGGTTCACTCATGGCCCTTAAGAAAGGAAATGTGCCATCCTTGCTTGGTTTGTCCTATGTGTGTCTCCAGATCCACAGTGATTGACTTTTAATGACCCTCTGAAATGACCGAGCAAGCCAAACAGATTGAGGGCAATTAGGGATAGACAAGGAAGAATAAAAAAAAATGATTGAAGAAGACTCAGTTATGGCTTTATGTTCTATTTAGTTTGAAGTGGGGTTTTACTGTTAGCCATGTTAAATCTAATTATTGGCCACAAGATGTCAGGCATGTACCGTATTTGTAAACATGCAAATTTTTAAAATTTATTCATTTTGTGGGATGTGGACATCGCTGGCTGGCCATTATTTAATGCCTGTTCCTAGTTGCCCTTGAGGTGGTGGTGAGCAGCCTTCTTGAACCAGTGCAGTCCACCTGCTGAAGGTTGACTCACAATGCCATAAGGGAGGGAATTCCAGGATTTTGACCCAATGACAGTGAAGGTATGGCAATATATTCCCAAGTTAGGATGGTGAGTGACTTGGAGGGGAACTTTGAAAGTGGTGGTGGTCTCATTAATCTGCTGCCCTTGTCCTTCTAGATGGAAATGATTGTGGGTTTGCAAGGTGCTGTGTGAGGATCTTTGGCGAATTTCTGCAGTGCATCTTCAGGTACACACTGCTGCTACTGAGTGATGGTGGTGGAGGGAATGCTTGTGAATGTGATGCTAATCAAGCGGGCTGCTTTGTCCTAGATGGTGTCAAGCTTCTTGAATGTTGAAGCCGCATCCATCCAGGCAAGTGAGGAGTATTCTATCACACTTGTGACTTGTGCCATGTAGATGGTGGACAGGCTTTGAGGAGTCAGGAGGTGGATTATTAGCCACAGTATTCCTAGGTTCTGACCTGCTCTTGTAGCCACTGCTTTTATGCACTGAGACCAATTGAGTTACTGATCAATGATAAATTCCAGGATGTTGTTAGTGTGGTATTCAGTGATGGTAACACAATTGAATATTAAAGGGCAGTGGTTAGATTTTCTCTTATTGGCGATGGGCATAGCCTGGCATTTGTGTGGCACAAAAATTACTTGCCACTTGTCAGCTCAATCCTGGATATTGTCCAGATTTTGTTGCATTTGGGCACGGACTGCTTGGACGACTCTGAGTAGTCATGAATGGTGCTGAACATTGTGCAATCATCAGCAAACATCCCCATTTCTGATCTTATGATGGATGGAAGGTCATTGATAAAGCATCTGAAAATGTCGGGCCTAAGGGACTCTTGCAGAACTGTCCTGGAACTGAAAAGAGTAACCTCCAACCACCTCAACCATCTTCCTGTGTGTCAGATATGACTTTAATCACTGGAGAATTTACCCTATAATACCCATTGATTCCAGTTTTGCTACGGGTCCTTAATGCCACACTTGGTTGAATGCAGTCTTGATGTCAAGGCTGTCACTCTCACCTCATCGCTGAAATTCAGGTCTTTTGTCCATGTTTGAACCAAGGCTGTAATGAGGTCAGGAGCTGAGTGGCTCTGACAGAACCCAAACTGTGCATGTTATTGCTGAGCAAGTGCTGCTTGATAGCACTGTTGACGACATGTTCCATCACATTACTGATGATTGACATTAGACTAATGGGGCAGTAATTGGCCAGGTTGGATTTATCACTCTTACCAATTAATGTTGTGGACAGATGCATCTGCAGTTGGCAAATTGGTAAAGATGAGGTCGAGTATGTTTTGTCCCCTTGTGGTTCCCTCACCACCTGCTGCAGACCCTGTCTAGCAGCTATATCCATTAGGACCCAACCAGCTCAATCAGTAGGACTGCAGCTGAGCCACTCTTGCTGGTGGACATTGAAATCCCTCACCCATTTTGTGGCCTTACCAGCTTCAGTGCTTTTCAACATGGAGGAGTACTGATTCGCCAGCTGAGGGAGGATGGTACATGGTAATCAGCAGATTTCCTTCCCCTTGTTTAACTTGAAGCCATGCGACTTCAGGGTCCGGAATCAATGTTGAGCTCTTCCAAAGCAATGCCTTCCTGACTATATACCACTGTGTTGTCATCTCTGCTGGCTCTGTCCTATGGTGAGGCAGGACATATCCTGGGATGGTGATGATGGCATCTGGGATATTGTCTGTCAGTTATGATTCCATGAGTATGGCTCTGTCAGGCTGTTGCTTGATTAGTCTGTAACATATCTCCCAATTTTGGCACTAGCCCTCAGATGTTAGTGAGGAGGACTATGCAGGTCGACAGGGCTGTTTCTGCCATTGTCTATTCTGATGCCTAGATAGATGCAGGGTGATCCGTCTGCTTTCGTTTCATTGAGATTTTGTAGTGATTGGTACAACAGGCTTGCTAGGGCAACCACATTACTGTGGGCCTGAAGTCAACATGTAGGCCAGACCAGGTGAGGATGGCAGATTTTTTTCCCTGAAGGACATTAGTGAACCAGATGTTTTTCTGATAATCGTTAATGATTTCATGGTCATCAGTAGATTCCTAATTCCAGATTTCAGTGAACTACTACACTGTAATACTGAAACTGTACAGTAGAGAACTGGCTTGAAGTAGAAGACAGGGTGGTGGTGGTGAAGGGTTGCGCTTCAGACAGGAGGCCTGTGACCAGTCATGTGCCACAATGATTGATGCTGGGTCCACTGCTTTTTGTTATTTATATAAATGATTTGGATGTGAACGTAGGAGGTATAGTTGGTAAGTTTGCAGGTGACACCAATATTGAAGGTGTAGTGGACAGCGAAGAAGGTTACCTCCAATTACAATGGGATCATGATTAGATGGGCCAATAGGCTGAGAATTGGCAGGTGGAGTTTAGTTTAGATGTGAAATGCTGCATTTTGGAAAGGCAAATCAGGGCAGGACTTGAATGTGCAATGGTAAGGTCCTAGAGAATGTTGCTGAACAAGGAGCCTTGGAGTGCAAGTTTATAGTTCCTTGAAAGTGGAGTCACAGGTAGATAGGATAGTGAAGAAGACATTTGGTATGTTCTCCTTTTAGTATTGAGTATAGGAGTTGGGAGGTCATGTTGTGGTTGTACAGGACATTGGTTCAGCCACTTTTGGAATATTGAGTGTAATTCTGATCTCCCTCCTATTGGAAGGATGTTGTGTAACTTGAAAGGGTTCAGAAAAGATTTATAAGGATGTAGAGGATTTGAGCTAGGAGGAGAGGTTGAATAGACTAGGAGTGTTTTCCCTGCAGCATCAGAGGCTAAGGGGAGACCTTATAAATGTTTATAAAATCATGAGTGGCATGGATAGGGTAAATAGACAAGGTCTTTTCCCTGGAATGGGGGAGCCCAGAACTAGAGGGCATAGATTTTGGTTGAGAGGAGAAAGATATAAAAGGGACCTAAGGTGCAACTTTTTCATGCAGAAGGTGGTGCGTGTCTGGAATGAGCTGCCAGAGGAAGTGGTGGAAGCTGGTACAATTACAGCATTTAAAAGGCATCTGGATGGGTATATGATTAGGAAGTGTTGAGAGGGATTTGGGCCAAGTGTTGGCAAATGGGGCTAGATTAGGTTAGAAAAGTTGGTTGGCATGAATGAGTTGGACCAAAGGATCTGTTTCCATGCTGTTCGTCTCTCTGATTCTCTGACAATGCTGTCACCTGTCTCTGCTAAATCTTGAATTAGTGTAATATCTTAGTAAGCTTAGGTTGACAAATAAAATCAAGAACTGTGGATGGGCTGGAAGCTGGAAATGGAAACAGAAATTGCAGGAGAAACTCAGCAGATCTGGCAGCATTTGCAGAGAGAAAACACGCAACATTTCATGTCCAGTGAAGGGCGATTTAGGTTGTCTGGGATTTTAAATTGCTCATAGTTAAATGTGTTATTCTGTGGCACTGACCTATTCACTGCGTACACACACATAATCACACAGAAGCCACATTGCATTTGTTTCCCACCTGTATAGCTTTGCCTTTTCTGATACACATTGCTTATAAAGTTTTCATGTAACTGCTTTAAGTTGTCAGTGTCATGAAAATATCCCTGGAATTTGTCAATCTGTGGATATCAATATGGAAATTTGTCTATAAAGGATTCAGTTTTTTAAAAACATATTTGTGTGTTTGCCTTGTTGCATTTCAAAATTGATGTTGAATTTCAGTCAAGTCTTTACAATCTCAAAGCACTTTACAGGCAAAAAGAGCTTTTGAAATATAATCACCGTTGTAATGGAGAAAAAAAAACTGCCTACTATCTGACAGGAAGAAATAGAAATGGTGTTCAAAAGTCATTTGTCCATCAATACAGGGCTTCTTTAAATGTATTTTACATTAACCTTTAGAAATTATTTCACCTGATTTACAAGAATGGCTCCAGCCTTGAGGAACTGGAGTTATATGGATATTGATGAGAAGCTGGGGCTGTACTTGTTTGAGAAAGCTCACAGGAGCTTTGATAGAGGTATTCAAAATCATGAACGAACTAAAAATCAGGTGGTGTGAGAAGGAGCGGCGCTCGGAAAGCTAGTGCTTCCAAATAAACCTGTTGGACTATAACCTGGTGTTGTGTGATTTTTAACTTTGTACACCCCAGTCCAACACCGGCATCTCCAAATCATGAACGAACTAGTCAGAATTGAGAGGAAGAAATGTCCTATCCTTGAAAGGATCGAGAACTAAGATACGCAAATTGGTAAAAGAGGCAACAGTAATCCGGAGGGAGAAAACATTTGGCAAAATAAGTGGATTGCTTGCCTAAGAGCCTGGCATTCAAAGGATAATTTAATTATAATGTGAAGATGAAGATTTGCAGAGCTATAGCCAAAACATTGGGCAGTAGGATTAAGTGAATTGCTCTTACAGAGATCCAGCACAGACTTGCTTCAGCGCTATATCCATGTTATGACTGAAGCCAGATTTTTTATCTATGCCGAAATGGGAACTGGGAATCTTAGATGCATGCGCACAGACTGCGGCACGCGTCCCTCAGTGTTGAGCAGGTCATATCCCCTCACTCTCCCTGTCACCTGGGGTGTCACTGATAGGTTTCATAGTAATAATGATGTTACCAACAGCGTGTGACGGGATAGAGTCACCGGGAGCATGTAACTGTGTAATGCTTATGGAAAGCTGTTGCTTTTAAATTGCCCGCAGAACTCCCAAGTCGATGGCCAGAACAGATTTTAATGATTGTGAGAGTTCTGAAAGTTGCCTTACAGCCCCACCAAGTGGGCAGAGTCTCTATAATTCAGGAATATAAAAAAATCACCTGTAAATACTGCTAGAAATGTTCCCAATAAGGGGGATTGCAAATATTTTGCAGACGAAGGAACTTGTGCCAGATGCAATTCTTTTTTAAAAAAAGTGATTTTTTAATATATTCAAATATAATAGCCGGAATCTTGCGAAAGTCAAGTTAGCCCGTCTTTCTTCCCCCAACCCCTGCCCCGCACATTTTTGCGCTAAACTTTCAGGAAATTTGAGCCGTTAAAGTGTAGGCACCGGGATATTTGGCACCTTCGCCGACGAATGACAGGACAGTCTGTCCCTTAATCGTGAGGTTTAGTGGAGAGAGGCGAGAAAAAGAAAAAAAATGGAGAAGGAAGATTGAATTCAGAGATATGGAAATTACATAGGAATATTAATGCAATATTTTGCATCTCTAAGAAATTAGTACATATCAGAAAAAGACACATGAATTTAAATTCAGTTTCTGGGTCTGAATTCGATTGGCATCATACAAACATTTTCCCCATCATTAATGTTTAATTGCCGGCCTTAATTTCCTGCAGTTTGTTTTAATGATCATGTCACATACAAATCCAACAGGTTCTTGAGAGGAACGGGAGGCTGAGCATGAGGTGGTAGAGTGGCAGAAATCGACCAGGAAATTCTGGTGATTTTGTAACTCCAGACGTTTCTCTTCATCCGTTGTTTTTTTTTTGGACGATTGAAACCTTAGTTTGTCCTAAGCACTCCATTCATTTTCCATTTTTATTGTGATAGTGAAACTTGAACTTCTCAGGAAATGTAAGCAGAATGGGCTCTCTCGTCCTCATTAACCGTACTGAAGCGTTTAAACTTAGGCTTATTATAATGTTTTGTTTCTCAGCTCCAGAGCCTGAGATACCTGATATGCCAGAATCTGAAAAAGATGACCTCCGTTTTCAGACACACACTTGAGTTATACAATTGGTCTGGTTTGTTGGATTTGATTTTGGACAATTGTTCAATATCGGTGTGAATCCATACAACTAAAACCATTGCTTAATCGATAGTTCATGCTTACTGTAACATTTGTGGGACAGGATGGTTAAGAAATTCTTTGAATGAGCCATAATTTCAAACATGCTTGCATTTACATTATCTCCCAAAACAGAAAGCTTGATATTTATTTTTAACATACTGTGAAAGGACAGCGAATATAAATGCACTCCTCACTTTCAAAAAGCTAATAAATGTGCTCTTAAGAAAAACTCAAGGCTATGGGGGAAGAAGTAGCAGTGAGACTAATACACTTCAGATTATATTAACAATGAATCAGTTGGTGGCACTCCCATATCTGAGTTAGTGTTCTGAGTTCAAGTCCCATCCAGGACATCTCACAGTCTTAGTTTCTGTTTTGGACTGCTGCACTGTCTGAAATGCTGTCTTCGGGATGAGATGTTAAACTCGGGCTACAGCAGATGAATGTACAACTGCCATTGCATCTATTTTGAAGAGCATGGGAGTTCTTCCTGTTGTCTTGACCAATATTTATTATTTAATCAACATCATGAAACAGCTGATCTGGTTGATATCATATTACTGTTTACCCGAACTTGCTGTGCAAACGTTGACTGCCATATTCCCTACATTACAACAGTGACTCCAGTTAAATAGTACTTCATTGACTTTAAACTGCTTTGAGGTATTGGCAGTCAAGAGTGGCACTACAAAACTGCAAGCTTTTTTCTGCTTATTTAGACTTTTGTGTCCACAAACTAATAAACTTCTTTTGGAAGTGCAAATTGAAAGGTGCCTCTTATCCAAATTAACCATTATGAAATTTTTAAATTTATGAACACTCATTTTAGCATTTTATTTCTCAGTACCAGAGTGCTAGATCTCTGAAAAGAGTTACCTGCTTTTGAGCAAAACACTTCTGACTCAGGTAATTGGTCTGATATAGCTGTCCACAATTTTTTTTGTGACAGGGACATAACAGCAAGGCTTTCAGTAGAATCAAAGTTGCCTACCCTTACTTTTCATTCAAGAATATTCCTTTTTAACCAATACAAGCCTCGATCTCAGCTACTCTTTTTTTCCTCCCCCTACCATCACAATGACATGGAAAACATTAACATTGCAAGTGGCTGTGTGTATTTTTTAAAAAAGGTTCTCTTAAAGTTATTAAATTTTAAATGGCAGACAGTATTTCCCAAGAAGTCTGGAAAAAGATTGCTCAGCAACGTTCTCTTATTTGTCACAGGTTGAATAGATTTGATCAAAAAAGACCATGCATTTACATGGCACTTATCAAGACCCAGGATGTGCCACGGAGCTTTGTAGCCAAAGCAGCACTTTTGAAATGTGGTCAATATTGTAATGTACAGCAGCAGCTAACATGTACAAGGCAAGCATTCTTGAACAGCAGAGAGATTAAATAATCAGATAACCTGCATTAGTCATGTTGTTTGTGAGATAGCTGTTGACCTAGAACCCAGAAGACCTAATTTTTCTTGTGTTTGGGAAATACAGCCACACATTATTTCTGTCAATATGTCAACCACTTGTTGATTATAAATATGTTCTGAATTTTTCTATTAAAAATGTTACCAGTTAATATTGTTGGTATAATTGGCAACAGATTTAGTCTTGAAATTATAAGATTGGTAATGATATCTTACTTCCCTTTGAAATGATACTTTAGTGTTCCTTTCAACTATAAGCTTTTGAGACAGCATGACAAAGGAAACATTCAGCAGTACTCTTGCATCTCTTTTTATTCATGCAAATATAAGCTTTTACATTGATTGATGTCTGCTTTCTCTGCTTATCCAACTTGCTTTATTTGATGAATCCATTTATTAAATACATTTTTTCTTTAAAATATTGTTAACTACTGGTGATAATTTAAAATTGTTAAAAGCTTGTCAAAATGAATGATGAACAGCAATCATAGAGTCCATTCATTTTTAAGCTTTTTGCATTGTGGAGTTCTTCTGTGTGAAAATTGATGTTGATTTGTTGCAACTTAATCATGCCAACATCGTTGATTATATTTCCTTCCCTCATAGCTCACCAATCCAACTGTGACAATCATAAAGTGCTTTTTATGAGATTGTAGAGGGGACATCAACAGTTCCTTAATGTATCATTTTTCTTATTGTCATGTTCTGAACGGCAATGTAAAGTACATATTTAGTCACATAACTGGAAAACATGAAACCTTTATAGTGTTAGAAGTAAGTATATGCCGCCGCCTGTAAGAAACATATTTCTTGTTTGTATTTGAGTATTAAATGGAAGTACAATGCAGGTGTTGACATTTAAATAATGCCATTATGCCAAGTGGCCTGTGGAAAAATCAAAGACCATCATGGACCTTACTTTTAGACCTGATGTTTACTTTCTATGTGTTGCCACTGGTTCAGGGTGGGGGTGGGAGGGGATTAAATTAATTAGCATCAGTTTCATTTGTCTTCAGACAGCATAATTAAATAAATAAAAATCATCAATTTGTGTTTACACTGTATGATGCCTTTAGTGTTATAATATACAACAAGGCAGTTTACAGAGGTTGCAAACCAAAACATAATATCCAGCCAAGGAAGATGATAACAGGGTAGTTGAGTGAAAGTTTGGTTAAAGATGTAGGTTTTCAACAGTATCCTAAAGAGAGTTGGAGAGGTAGCAAAGTTTAGAAAAGAATTCCAGGGCTGAGGCATTTTAAAACATGGCCAATGATGCTGAAACCATTAAAATCAGGGATGCTAATGAGACTGGAATTAGAGGAGTGCAGCTGTCTTGAAGGGTTCTGGGATTGGAGGAGATTATAAAATAAAGAAGTTCAAGGCCAAGAAGGGAATATTCAGGTGATTACACAATCACTTTGTAATACTGTAATTGGTCACAGGTAATATGGAGTGCCATCACACATGGTGCTTATTGAGCAGTCTTTTTCCTCCTTTTTGTAATAGCATAGACCAGGTCAAATTGTAAGTGTGCGCTATACTGGACAATCTCATTGTAGTTGGGCTCACAAGACTAAATATTGTATAGGTAGCCAGGGAGTAACCAGCTCCTTTCTCTTCTGTTGTTGGATTCCCTTTTTGAATTTTTTGACAACCTATAATTTTTTACTTCAGAATTTAACAATTATATACTTTGCAATAATTATACACTATTGCACTATATGTGAAGACACATATGAGCAAAAGGATACACACTGAAGCCCATTTATTGTCATTTCCTACCAAAATGCATTAATATTTTTCTTTTGAGTGTGTGTCCAATATTATATGGTATAATAAAGATTCAAAGCTTTTTTTCTGCATATCTCAAATGGAGGAGTAGAGTAATGATAAAGATTACTGAGAGAAGGTGATGCTTCTTTACTTTAAAATGCCTCCATCACATTTATAAGGGGATTTCCTCTTAAATTTACTATTTCAATTTTTTCTAATTGTTAGGGTAACCTGTACATTGTTATTTTTCTTTGTTGAATCACTTTGAATTACAATAGTCTTTTTTTTCTGTCATCTTTAAGGTCAAAGAGAATAAAGGGATCTGTTGTACTGATGCTGCCTTGCCAATGACATGAAATACCTTGATCATAAACTGCAACAATGGATGTAAGTGAAGAATCCATAGACTCTGAATGCAATTTGTTTGAGTTGCCAGCCAATGGAAAAAAAATTGGGAAAACCAGAGCAAAATCTGCACTTCGACAAAATACACGCACTGGTTTGATCCGACGTTGCAGACGCAAAGCAAACCCACAGCCAGAGATTGCCAAGGACCTGAATGCAAGCGCTACCCTGGAAGGAAAGGTGACCCATGGCAGACCTAAGGGTGGTAAGACACCCTGTGGGGAGGTCCCTCCAGCCAAAAAACAGAAGCTAGACACTTTGGAACAAACTCAAGACAGTGGGAGAATTGAGACAGCTAAAGGTTCAGCTTTAACCTGTGAGGGAGAGCCAGCAAGCTCAAAAACCAAGCATGTAGAAAATGATATTGTGACGGACAATGTGCAGTTTGAAGGGCAAACTGGGGACTATCAGCATAGAAGCAAGAAGATCAAAGTTGAAGCAACTTCACTATCTCCTTCTTATAAACATATATGGAAAAATGACACTTCACTAAAAACAAATGTAAACCAGTGTCATTTCAATGAAAACTGTTTCGTTTGTAATATTTGTAATGTTACTAGCCCATCCAAGGAGAGTTACAAAAAGCACATATCTTCAGTTCGCCATAAAAAGCAAGCAATAAGCACATGTCAAGATACAATTACGAAGGAAGGATTTAACTGCAGGCTATGTGGCCACTTATTGCCTTCACGGTATGACTTAGACAAACACATTAAGGAGAATCATTCCAAACGATCCAAGGCACACATTTGTCCACAGTGCAAATTCAAGGCAGAGAGTGCAGTCTTGTTGCAAGCTCATCTCAAGCACAAACACTTCCAGGAAGAGAAACTAAGTTGTGATCTGTGTGGTTATCAATGTTACGATGAAAACCTGCTGAAAACCCACTATCGTGGGAAGACTCATCTTCGCCGCAAGAACCTCGCTGCTAGGGGTGGGTACATACATTTGCTTTCCAAAAAGGATCTTTCTGGTGAATGTAGTGCAAAAGACAAAGTAAGAAATGCAAAACTCTTAAATACGAGGCCTGGAAATTTGAGAAAGACAAGGAACAGATGTTTTGTCCAGAAGGATGCTAAGCAAAGCACTGAGTGTTTGGACAAGTCAACAAGAATTGGCAATAATCTCTGTGTGGAAGAAGGAAACAGTAATAAAATGCCAATGGCAAATGATCAAATAGAGCTTAATGATTGTCATGCTGGAAAGGCATCTCCCAGAAGAACTTTGAGAAGTATAAAAGAACCAAGTAATCTTCTGCAAGAACATGGTGTTAATCAAAGACTAAGGTGCTCTGGAAATGGTAATGTCAGCCTGAGATTGTGCAGTGCACGTTGCAAAGTCAATTCTGAACACAGTCAGAGTACAAGAAGCAGGCTTTCCAAGGAAGAAGTGGCAAACCGAAAGTCTCCAAGAAAACTTCAAAGAAGAGCTAGCCTTTCGACAAAGAATAATAGTCGACGTCAAGGCCAGTTCCCTCACAAGAGAGAGGTTTTCCCTGAAGCACAGCAGAAAAGTGGCAGTGTTGCTGGAAGTAAGAATGGTAGTGTAAAAGAAACAAGTAAACTAATTAGCCAGGAATCAAACCAACTTGAAGGAAAACCTCAGAACCAGAGTAAAAGTACTGATATGACATTGACTGATGCAAACCTAGAGGATGAGAATGCATTTAAAAAAAGTTGCTCAAGTGACAATCAAGACGGAGCATCAACCCCATCAGAAGTTCCAAATTCATTAGCATTGGTTGAAAACAACATTGAAAGTACTTCAGGGGATCAAAATTTTGAGTCCCCATCTGCCAATCCAACAAATACCAAAGCCTCCAAAGTTGAAAATACTGAATCAAAGCTAAGCCCTGCTGATCGTAAAGCCCTCCGCACTTGCTCGTACTGTGGTCATCTATTTCAGAACCGAAAAGGCCTAGAGGTGCATATCAAGAGACGACACACAAAGGAAATGGTGTTTCATTGTCAACCATGTGGCTATGCTTGTGTTACAAAAGGCGACTTTGAAAAGCATTGTCAAAGCAACAGACATCAGCTTAACTTCTCCAAGATTGACTGTTGGCTCTGCACCTTTGTGACCTCAGATGAAGAAACTCTCAAGGATCACATGAACCAAAAACACAAAATAGTTGCTTACTGTCGACATTGCAAAGTGCACTTTGTATCAGAGGATGACCTAGTGGATCATGTTGATACTGAACAGCATGCAAGAAACATGTTCCCACAGCAGAAAGAGACCACAACTGAGCAAACTGAAAAATTGCAACCGAGAGAACTAGAGCTAAATAAAACCTCTTCTTCAGATACAAATGAAGAATCTACTGTACAGAAAGCAAACCCTTTAATTGATCCTCAAAGGTCTTCTATCACAAGAGTAGTTGCAGGGAATATACTAAAACGATCAACACATAGTAGGCCCCAATTACAGTGTAAACACTGCTTTTATAAAGCTAGATCTGCCTCAGTCCTTTTGAAACACATAAGACTTAGACATGCACAGGAGTATCGCTTTTATTGTAAAGTGTGTAGTCTCTATACTATTAGCAAGGAAGCTATGGAGAAGCATATTAAACGAACTAGGCACATTATGAATGCCAAGAAACAAAGTCTTGGCCCATCAGTGGAGGAGTGTATTGAAGAAGTATCTGTTGGTGTTTGCGATATTCAAAAGACCATGAAGACCCCGGAGGCTTTAGGGAATGTCAATACTGAAATAGATAAAGGTTATGTTCAGGTTCTTGAGCCATCAAAACCCAAAGAGGAATTTGTTGTCACTTGGGAAATACCAGAAAGTGATACAGGCAATGTAGAAGATGCTCAAAAAAGCAGTGATCTTCAGTCAACAGGAAGTGTTAAAAGAGGACGCCCTAAAGGGAATATTTCCAGAACTTGCCTTTATTGTGGTCTATTGGCTTCCAGTGTCACAAATCTGAACATTCACATAAGGCGGAAACACAGTCATCAATATAGCTACTTCTGCAAGACCTGTAACTATTACACTGTCACCAAAGGAGACATGGATCGTCACTGCAACACCAAGAAACACAAAAATCAGGTTGATGTCTCTAAGACCGAACTTTGCAGAAAAATTGCAATATCTCCAGATAAGGATCTTCCACAAGTGATTGTGAATGATGTTGCGTCGGTTTCCATGGCTGAAGATGTTCAAAACAGTGGCAAAGGTTTGAAATCAGAGACCCCTGATGTGAAGAACCAGTCTGGGAAGACTGAGAACTGTACTCGTGTGAATTTAGAGAGTTTTCCTTCAACTCAAGTTCAACAGAAAGTGGAAAATCAAAATGAGATCGTTGTAGTTCTCGATGTGGAATCAAATGATATGGGACAAAATGGTAGTTCGTCCAATTCAAAGCCAAGGAAGGAAAACCACACTACAACTTGTGTGTACTGTGGCTTTATGGCTTACTCTCTTGCTACCCTTGAGATGCATGTGAAACGTAAACACACAAAAGATTTTGACTACTATTGTATGGCATGTGCTTACTATGCTGTCACACGACGTGAAATGATGAGACATGCGATCACAGAGAAACATAAACTTAAAAGTCAGTCCTACCTAAAATTAAATCCAAATAAAGGGTGTGATTCCAGTACTGTGTTAACTGTTGCACCAGAGAATGAACACCAGAAAGAAGGAAATGAACATCAAATGGATGAAGGGAGCTGGAATGAAGAGGGGGGCATATCAAAAGCTTCTCGAGATGCCATCCAAAAGTCTGTGTCAAGTATTATTGAAACTGAGAAAGCAGTAGAAGACAGTGAAGTGGTCAGTGCAGCTAAAGAGACAGCAGCAGTGTCCAAGATGGCAGAAAATCAGGTAAAATCCTTACAAGATGAAGTGGCTGAAGAGGAAGAAAATACTCAAACTCTGTCGGCTGTATGTTATTCAGAAATTTCCTCTGAAACCTATTCTGGAATATTGGAAGCAAATACTGCACACTCAAATGCACCTCTTGACACTGAAAGTCATGCTGCAGAATTGAAATCTGTATCATTGGAGTCAGCGGTGTTGGAAACGATCCAGAATCAAATTTCTCAGTCACCCAGTGAGCAAGATTCAAGTAGTTTTTATAAAGACATTGTCACGTCACAGAAAACTAATGTGAAGAACGATGATATTGATTTACATGTTGAAGCTTCTCATACAGAAGAGGATGATTTTCAACAGCTTTCTGAGGCAGGTGACAGCGGGGAAGATGAACAGAATGTTAAACCAGCTGAAGTGG